>NC_092349.1:42741960-42847899 GCF_963676685.1 Mytilus edulis | reverse complement strand
ATTGTCTTATAAGATATCTCATAAACTATATAAGATATCTTATAAACTATATAAGATATCTTATGAACTATATAAGATATCTTATATATATCTTATAAAGTATATAAGATATCATATAAACTTTATGAGATATCTTATATAACATTAAAGATATCTTATATAACATTAAAGATATCTCATAAACTATATAAGATATCTTATAAACTATATAAGATATCTTATAAACTATAAAAGATATCTTATAAATTATATAAGATATCTTATATAAAAATTGTTTATTGTTTATAGGATATCTCATATACTTTATAAAATATCTTATAAAGTATATAAGATATCATATAAACTTTATGAGATACCTTATATAACATTAAAGATATCTTATGTAACATTAAGGATATATCATATAACATTAAAGATATCTTATTTAGGTGTAATACCACCAAATCATATTACGTCACACCCGGTTGTATACGAAAATAGGTCGAAAAAAATATTCCCTTGAATTTGACAGTTGTACAGTAGGTAATTAATCCTACATTTTATTGCAGTAAAAGATTTCTGTGTCATAAACATATGTCTTGGGTATTTCAAAGCACAATTATTTTTTTTATTTTGGGATTTCTATAGAATATTTTGTAATCTTGAGGTTACATGGTGACTAAACCTTGTACACAGATAAAATAAGGGGAGAAATTTGATTGGTTAACTTCCAGTGATGGTTATTTTCTTATATGTAATGAAATGTTATGTGAATTTTTTTTCTATAGTACTGGACAGGATAAACCTTTACTCATGCCAAGTATTTCTTTATTTGAAACAAAGATAAATTCTACAGAATTTTTTGAAAAGTGCAAATTTAACAAAGACTAATAGGGGAAAATCAATGGTGGTAATTACACCTAATAATATATGAGATATCTTATTAAAATAAAATTATATAAGATATCTTATATATATATTATAGGAGATATCTTGAAATTCGAATAAATAGTAAAACGGCTTGCCATAGTTTTGACATTTGGAAATACTACTGATCACTATTTTAACCATTCCATGGTGAGGTTCCAGATTGATAACTGCATCGATGCTGTGCCCTCAATGTTATCAAAATTGGTTATGATCAAAGTCTATGTTGTCACCTAATTATTGAATTACAATATACCAGGGGCGGATGCAGGAATTTTCGAAAGGGGGGGTGCTAACCCAGGGCACCCAGGGCAAAGGGGGTTGCAAAACATATGTCCCGATACAAATGCATTGATCGGCAAAAATAAAGGGGGGGTGCGCACCCCCGGAAGCCCCCCCCCCCCCCCCCCCGCCTGGATCCGCCACTGATATACTCTTGTTAAATGTGACCAAAGGAATTGTGTCAAGTGTCAATTTAATTTTTGTTAATGAATCATCTGAATTTTGTAATTGTCTACCAGGGACTTTAGTATAGAAAGTCTCTGTGTCTACCAAAGAACCGTTGCTAAAACCAGTCCGATTTTTTTTTGGAAATTGATGAACAAAAATAGTTTTTTATTAGTACAATACGTACAATACTGTTGTATTACATTGAAAATGCGATACAATAATACAACGCATGATACTGCATGTTGAGAGATGAACAATACATGGGGATAAACGCTAATAGTTCATGGAGGTCGCGACTGTGCTTACAACAATTATCGACGTCATAAACATCGCCGATGACAACGTTATCGTCAAAGATTCGATGATACACCGAAGCAGGATAAATTTTATACTATACAAAATTGTATTCTGTTTAGCTTGTTTACGAAGATTCAGTCTGTGGTATGTATTTTTTATTTCGCAGTTTTAAGTGTACGATAAAAGTAAGGGTACACGCTTACAATCAAAAGACACAGGTCCATACTGTATAATACATTACACCGCCAAAAATGTTAAAAAATTGCGAAGAACATACTATACGATGTGCAGAGGTTTACTTATTATTGAAGGCTATACAATTGCCTATAATTGCTAACATCCACTTCACCAGAACTCTTGTGTTTGATTGTCAATCATTCTACATCTCCTTATTTTTCACTATGGCTGGTTAGATTGTTTTATAATTCTTTATTTTTCAACTCTCCTCCTGTTTTTATCAGGAAAAAACGTTAAAAAGGTTTTAGTAGACGTCTCATTGATCAATAAATCTCGAACACATTTTAACCGTTTTAAAAGTTTTAAGCAAACAATCTTTACTTTATATGGGGACGAAGTCCCCAATAACAGTAGAAAATTCAATAAAAAAAAAAATCGGGAAAATTTCCCGAATTTTTCATTGTACTAATGAACTCAAAATCGTTCAATTTTTTTTATGTCATGTTTTGAAATCCCGGACCTGCGCAGAAATGTACAATATACTTCCGTTTTCCGGTCTCGTTTGTATGAAACTTTGAGTAAAATATATATTTATCAGTCTAGTATAAAATAGGAAGGAACGCGAAATACTTATTTCATTTTTAATAATTCCTTGATATGAAAAAACGTTACCTAATGATAGCGTTTCTTGTTTACATTGCATATGACGTCATAATTTAAATAACGTCACAACTAAAATCCCTAACTACAGAACCAAAATCGGAAACGTTACTGTATTTCCGTGTCTTTTTTTTGACAAATAATTGAGTTACAAAAAAATAATTCATACAGACTTAGTCCCCATTTACAGGTAATGCCTGCCTCATATTATGGGGACGAAGTCCCCAATAACAGTAGAAAATTCAATAAAAAAAAAATTCGGGAAAATTTCCCGAATTTTTCATTGTACTAATGAACTCAAAATCGTTCAATTTTTTTTATGTCATGTTTTGAAATCCCGGACCTGCGCAGAAATGTACAATACACTTCCTTTTTCCGGTCTCGTTTGTATGAAACTTTGAGTAAAATATATATTTATCAGTCTAGTATAAAATAGGAAGAAACGCGCAATACCAATTTCATTTTTAATAATTCCTTGATATGAAAAAACGTTACCTAATGATAGCGTTTCTTTGTTTACATTGCATATGACGTCATAATTTAAATAACGTCACAACTAAAATCCCTAACAACAGAATCAAACTCGGAAACGTTACGGTATTTCCGTTTCTTTTTTTTTTGACAAATAATTAAGTTACAAAAAAATAATTTATACAGACTTCGTCCCCATTTACAGGTAATGCCTGCCTCATATTATGGGGACGAAGTCCCCAATAACAGTAGAAAATTCAATAAAAAAAAAATTCGGGAAAATTTCCCGAATTTTTCATTGTACTAATGAACTCAAAATCGTTCAATTTTTTTTATGTCATGTTTTGAAATCCCGGACCTGCGCAGAAATGTACAATATACTTCCTTTTTCCGGTCTCGTTTGTATGAAACTTTGAGTAAAATATATATTTATCAGTCTAGTATAAAATAGGAAGGAACGCGCAATACTTATTTCATTTTTATTATTCCGTGATATGAAAAAACGTTACCTAATGATAGCGTTTCTTGTTTACATTGCATATGACGTCATAATTTAAATAACGTCACAACTAAAATCCCTAACAACAGAACCAAAATCGGAAACGTTACTGTATTTCCGTGTCTTTTTTTTGACAAATAATTGAGTTACAAAAAAATAATTCATACAGACTTCGTCCCCATTTACAGGTAATGCCTGCCTCATATTAGACTAAACATGGAGAGGTCACCGAAAGAGGAAGAGAGAGAACAAAAGGCTGTTTCACAGTTCTGTGTGGCCGTTATAAAGGCAGCAGTATTCGAGTATACTCTTGAAAAAAAGGAAAATATGGAGACCGACATACAAATTGCCGAGGCACAGGAAATAGCTTTAAAAAGGGAACTCGGTATGTTAACACAAAAATACGACAGAGAAAGATAGCCGTTTATGTCGGCAATAATCTCCACAGTGCTTATGTTTGAAATTTAAATGTAACTCAATTTTCTGTTCTTTTCTATTCTATGGTCTTTTGACTCTACAAGACTACTATCGATAGATCGTTTAATGTTGATATTGCATAATGCAATGTTACAAACAACTTAAAAAAATACCAACTCCTTATACTTCATATTTAGAATTCCAGAATGCTTTGACAAATAGCCTATTTTCTAGTGCCTTTTGTCCAATCCCTTTGTTTAAATGAACATTTGAATTTTAAAATATTTTGAAACGAATTGAAATATTCTAGTGAAGTCTTTTTTATGCCCCCGTCGGGGGGGGGGGGCGGAGGGGGCATTAAGTTTACCCTTTTCCGTCTGTACGTCCGTCCGTCCGTCCGTCCGTACGTACGTACGTACGTCCCAAAGTTAGTTTCCGTTCTCTAACTTTAGTTTTCCTCAACCAAATGTTATCAAACTTATACAGAATGATTAATACCACTAAATACAGATCAGGTTTGAATTTTAGTGTCGTCACTTATACCGTTCTAGAGTTATGCCCCTTTACAAATGAAAACAAATGCTTATTTTTTTGTTTCCGTTCTCTAACTTAAGTTTGCTTCAACCAAATGTTATGAAGCTTATTCGCAATGCTTATTACTACAATAATCAGATCAAATTTGAATTTTGGTGCCGTCACTTTTACTGTTCTAGAGTTATGCCCTTTACATATTGAAAAATTGTTAAAAAAAATATCAATCAAATTTGTTTTTTTTAAATTGGAGTTATCTTTCTTTGTCCATGATGATAGTTGAATCCAAGTTATGAACAATGCTTTTTAACATCTTCTTTGAAAATTGGAGTTATTTTTCTTTGTCCAGAATAGTAGTTATATCAGCTAAAAGCAATGCTTTATACAATGCAATATTCAATTTTACTACCAACTGATAAACGAGAGCAATCGTTACCATTCAGTGCTTACAAGCAAATGCTTATTACCAATAAACTCAGTTTAAGTTCAAATTTTTGCAGCTTCACTTTTACAGTTCTTGAGTTATGTCCCTTTATAACGTTATATGCTAGCGGGGGCATCATCTGTGTCCATATGGACACATTCCCCATTTTTTTGTTGTTGTTTCCTTTGACCAACGAAGATAAACGATACATTCCTAAATTGCAATATATTATCTATTATTTCCTTTGACCGTAATATATATTATTTCTAGATGAATTAGAAGGAATGAACAGACTTGAAAGTGGCGACGCCGTAGAAGGTTATAAGTGTATTGATAAAGAAGGGAGACAAAGTGGAGACGCCGTGGAAGATTATAATTGTAATGATAAAGAAGGGAGACAAAGTGGAGACACCATAGAAGGTTATAAGTGTATTGATAAAGAAGGGAGACCAAGTGGAGACATCGTAGAAGGTAATAAGTGTGATGATAAAGAAGGGAGACAAAGTGGAGACACCATAGAAGATTATAAGTGTATTGATAAAGAAGGGAGACAAAGTGGAGACACCATAGAAGGTTATAAGTGTATTGATAAAGAAGGGAGACCAAGTGGAGACATCATAGAAGGTTATAAGTGTGATGATAAAGAAGGGAGACAAAGTGGAGACACCATAGAAGATTATAAGTGTATTGATAAAGAAGGGAGACAAAGTGGAGACACCATAGAAGATTATAAGTGTAATGATAAAGAAGGGAGACAAAGTGGAGACACCATAGAAGGTTATAAGTGTATTGATAAAGAAGGGAGACAAAGTGGAGACACCATAGAAGGTTATAAGTGTATTGATAAAGAAGGGAGACCAAGTGGAGACATCATAGAAGGTTATAAGTGTGATGATAAAGAAGGGAGACAAAGTGGAGACACCATAGAAGATTATAAGTGTATTGATAAAGAAGGGAGACAAAGTGGAGACGCCGTAGAAGATTATAATTGTAATGATAAAGAAGGGAGACAAAGTGGAGACGCCGTAGAAGATTATAATTGTAATGATAAAGAAGGGAGACAAAGTGGAGACACCATAGAAGGTTATAAGTGTATTGATAAAGAAGGGAGACCAAGTGGAGACATCGTAGAAGGTAATAAGTGTGATGATAAAGAAGGGAGACAAAGTGGAGACACCATAGAAGATTATAAGTGTATTGATAAAGAAGGGAGACAAAGTGGAGACACCATAGAAGGTTATAAGTGTATTGATAAAGAAGGGAGACCAAGTGGAGACATCATAGAAGGTTATAAGTGTGATGATAAAGAAGGGAGACAAAGTGGAGACACCATAGAAGATTATAAGTGTATTGATAAAGAAGGGAGACAAAGTGGAGACACCATAGAAGATTATAAGACCCAGATCAAGTACAAATTTGGGTAGCATCACTTTCACTTTTCTTGACTTATCTCCCTTTATAATGTTGTATGCAAGCAGGGACATCATCTGTCCATCTATTTTTATTAATTTCTGCCATTGGTGTGTCAAGGAATAGAAGTTTTTTCATAATATAAGTTCCAAATGGAAACAATATTCTGGAATAGATATTACAGTAAATGTTCCTAACGGAATAAATAGTATAGAATATGTGTTCCAACAGGAACAGGTATTATGACATTGTTTATAACAAAGTTTCCATTGGAATTTCTGTAAGGTGGAACAAATATACGTTGACAGGTGCAGGCTTGTATACAATGCTCAGCCAGGTTATCAAAATGATGTATGCTGATAAGATAATCTCACAAAGAAACCTGTAGTTTCAGGTGAAATGGTTTGTCTTGCATGATGTACCCCTGAATCACAATTACAATCAATTATTTTTATTCAAGCTTAATATCTTCAACCTATAAGGGATAGATCTATACAGAAATATAGCCCAGCTGACTGATAATTTTTGGTACAGACATTTTCCTGCAAATGGTAGATTAAACCTGGTTTTACAACAAGCTTTACCTCTCTCTTTTATGACATCCAAAAAGAATTTCATTTTATAGACAAACATGACATGTGTAGACAAAACAAACAGACATACCGGTACTAGACGAAAATGTTAAAAAATGGGGTATAGCAGTCAATATTGTATTACAATCTTAATCATTATTAAAAAAGAAATAACTATTTCAACAAATATCAAGTTTTAGGAAGGGAAAATTCATACTTAGTAAAACGAACCAGTGAGTTTGATTCAAACTAAACATTAACTGAACTTGACATAATTTTACAGATATAAAAAACATTTATTTAGATACAGTTGTCATGGGAACCAACTGTGCTCCTCTCCCTGCTGCCTTGTTCCTTTATGCTTGTGAGACAAACTATAGAACTATTATAATACTGCTAAGGATAGACTTTATACAGCAGCTGCTTAGAAGAATGAAAAGAAGGGACCCTTGCATCAAATACTGGAACTCCATTCTATCATATCTTCACTACATTTAGAAACTGAGACAGCGAGTAAGAAGAAATGGATCGTACATAGTCGTCGTTCATCATTAATTTTTACAAAAATGTTCTCTATAAATACAGGTCCAAATTAAACCAAACTTTTCTACAATCATCATTGGCGTATTTAGTTTAAAAAATGTGTTCGATGTAACCATGCCTGCCAAACAAGATGGCCGACATGGCTAAAAATAGAACATTGGGGGGGTTCAATGTAAGTCTGTCTATTACTTTGTAAACTCTTAAAGATAGAGAAAATCTGAAAGGAGCAAAAATATTGAAAATGGTGAGCTCTACCAATTGTCCACATACGCCAAAACTGTCAGACAAATTCTTATAGGAGCTATTGCCCAAAAATGACAAATTTTACCATTTTTATTTCCTTGTTTCCTATTATTATGAAAACTATGAAAGATAGAGAGAAACTTTAAACTGCTAAAATGATCAGCAAGACAAGTTCTACAAATAATCAAATTGTCAAAATCGTCAGCCTGCTCCTCATTACCGTGTTTGCCCTATGATGACAATTTTAGAAATTTCTATCGGAGTGTTTGCCTTATATCTTAAAAATTATAATAGTAAGATAGAAACTTAGGTAAGCAAATATAATCAGCAAGATCAGGCCTTGCGGTCATAAAACTTTCGAGTCGGTTTTTTATACTCGTACTCGAAAATCAACCAATCAAAATGTTGGATTTCATGTTTCGAGCATGATCACTGAGCAAAGTTTTATGACTTCAACCCCTGATCTACACGTAAAGATTTGGTCGAAATCGTACGACGACTCCTTATTTGAGTTATTGTCCTTTAATGACGATTTTTACCAGGTTTTTTTCCCGTTTTACCTTGTATGTTTCAAATTGTGATAGATAGATAGACACATTAAATCACAACAAAAATATCATCAAGGCAAGATCTGATAAAAAGTTTACTTTTGTCGACTGTTAGTAGACTATTTCTCTTTTGAGAAGTTATTGCCCTTAAATGATGATTTTATTTTACCCTATTTTGTGGGCCTCTAGTTTTCTCTTTTTACCCAATTCTTATGTCAGTTACCTCTAAATTTGAGTTGCCATGTAACGGATCTACATGAAAATGAAGTTCATTAAATACTAGAAAATTAAATAGCAGCTGTTTTTTGTTTTGTATGGCAAGCCGTTTTGCTATTTATTCTTATTTCAAGATATCTTATATAGATATCTTAAATAGTTTATAAGATATCTTATATAGTTCATAAGATATCTTATATAGTTTATAAGATATATTATATTGTTTATTAGATATCTCATATAGTTTATAAGATATCTCATATAATTTATCAGATATCTTATATAATTGTCTTTATAAGATATCTCATAAACTATATAAGATATCTTATATAATTGTCTTTATAAGATATCTCATAAACTATATAAGATATGTTATAAACTATATAAGATATCTTATAAACTATATAAGATATGTTATAAACTATATAAGATATTTTATAAACTATATAAGATATCTTATAAACTATATAAGATATCTTATAAACTATAAAAGATATCTTATAAATTATATAAGATATCTTATATAAAAATTGTTTATAGGATATCTCATATACTTTATAAGATATCTTATAAAGTATATAAGATATCATATAAACTTTATGAGATATCTTATATAAACTTTATGAGATATCTTATATAAACTTTATGAGATATCTTATATAACATTAAAGATATCTTATATAACATTAAAGATATCTCATAAACTATATAAGATATCTTATAAACTATATAAGATATCTTATAAACTATAAAAGATATCTTATAAATTATATAAGATATCTTATATAAAAATTGTTTATAGGATATCTCATATACTTTATAAGATATCTTATAAAGTATATAAGATATCATTTAAACTTTATGAGATACCTTATATAACATTAAAGATATCTTGTATAACATTAAAGATATCTAATATAACATTAAAGATATCTTATGTAACATTAAGGATATATCATATAACATTAAAGATATCTTATTTAGGTGTAATACCACCAAATCATGGTACGTCACACCCGGTTGTATACGAAAATAGGTCGAAAAAATATTCCCTTGAATTTGACAGTTGTAGGTAATTAATCCTACATTTTATTGCAGTAAAAGATTTCTGTGTCATAAACATATGTCTTGGGTATTTCAAAGCACAATTATTTTTTTATTTTGGGATTTCTATAGAATATTTTGTAATCTTGAGGTTACATGGTGACTAAACCTTGTACACAGATAAAATAAGGGGAGAAATTTGATTGGTTAACTTCCAGTGATTGTTATTTTCTTATATGTAATGAAATGTTATGTGAATTTTTTTCTATAGTACTGGACAGGATAAACCTTTACTCATGCCAAGTATTTCTTTATTTGAAACAAAGATAAATTCTACAGAATGTTTTGAAAAGTGCAAATTTAACAAAGACTAATAGGGGGAAATCAATGGTGGTAATTACACCTAATAATATATGAGATATCTTATTAAAATAAAATTATGTAAGATATCTTATATATTATAGGAGATATCTTGAAATTCGAATAAATAGTAAAACGGCTTGCCATAGTTTTGACATTTGGAAATACTACTGATCACTATTTTAACCATTCCATGGTGAGGTTCCAGATTGATAACTGCATCGATGCTGTGCCCTCAATGTTATCAAAATTGGTTATGATCAAAGTCTATGTTGTCATCTAATTATTGAATTACAATAAACTCTTGTTAAATGTGACCACAGGAATTGTGTCAATTTAATTTTTGTAAATGAATCATCTGAATTTTGTAATTGTCTACCAGGGACTTTAGTATAGAAAGTCTCTGTGTCTACTAAAGAACCGTTGCTAAAACCAGTCCGATTTTTTTGGAAATTGATGAACAAAAATAGTTTTTTATTAGTACAATACGTACAATGTACGTGTTGTAGTACATTGAAAATGCGATACAATAATACAACGCATGATACTGCATGTTGAGAGATGAACAATACATAGGGATAAACGCTAATAGTTCATATGGAGGTCGCGACTGTGCTTACAACAATTATCGACGTCATAAACATCGCCGATGACAACGTTATCGTCAAAGATTCGATGATACACCGAAGCAGGATAAATTTTATACTATACAAAATTGTATTCTGTTTAGCTTGTTTACGAAGATTCAGTCTGTGGTATGTATTTTTTATTTCGCAGTTTTAAGTGTACGATAAAAGTCAGGGTACACGCTTACAATCAAAAGACACAGGTCCATACTGTATAATACATTACACCGCCAAAAATGTTAAAAAAATTGCGAAGAACATACTATATGATGTGCAGAGGTTTACTTATTATTGAAGGCTATACGATTGCCTATAATTGCTAACATCCACTTCACCAGAACTCTTGTGTTTGATTGTCAATCATTCTACATCTCCTTATTTTTCACTATGGCTGGTTAGATTGTTTTATAATTCTTTATTTTTCAACTCTCCTCCTGTTTTTATTAGGAAAAAACGTTAAAAAGGTTTTAGTAGACGTCTCATTGATCAATAAATCTCGAACACATTTTAACCGTTTTAAAAGTTTTAAGCAAACAATCTTTACTTTATAGACTAAACATGGAGAGGTCACCGAAAGAGGAAGAGAGACTAAACATGGAGAGGTCACCGAAAGAGGAAGAGAGAGAACAAAAGGCTGTTTCACAGTTCTGTGTGGCCGCTATAAAGGCAGCAGTATTCGAGTATACTCTTGAAAAAAAGGAAAATATGGAGACCGACATACAAATTGCTGAGGCACAGGAAATAGCTTTAAAAAAGGAACTCGGTATGTTAACACAAAAATACGACAGAGAAAGATAGCCGTTTATGTCGGCAATAATCTCCACAGTGCTTATGTAACAGTAAATTTAGTCCGGTAGTAAAATCTGTCCGCCAGACTTTTTTCCCGAGGAAAACAAGTCCATGATCATTATTTTACTAGGAATGTAAGTCCAAGGACAATTTGTCCTAGGAAAATAAGTCCATAGGTAGTAAAATATGTCTGGCACATATTTTCCTAGGAAAAGTTGTCCTAATATGTTATACTAGTATTTTTTTTTATTATTTTATAACAATTATTGAAAATTAAAACAGAATCATATTTTTAGTTAAGATTTGAAAGTTTCATTATTTTTTCCCATTTAAAATAAAGAAAAGTGACTTTGTAACCTAGGAATGTTAATGACATGGACACGATGTCCTAGGAAAATAAGTCTGGGGACATATTTTATTAAAATATAATACACACCTCTATAACTGAATATTGAAACATAACATTTATATTGATATTTTAAAATAAAGGGCATGGACATTTTACCTAGGAATGTTATTGACATGGACACGATTTCCTAAGAAAATAAGTCTGGGGACATATTCATATACAACTGTAAAACTGAATATTGAAACATGAAATTTTTATTAATCTTTTGAAAAAAAGGTCTGACATTTTACCTAGGCAGTAGCAATATTATTGAAATGGACATGATTTCCTAGGAAAATTAGTCCAGGGACATTCATGTCATTAAATTTTTAATGCTCGAACTCTTGATCCGAACAATATTTTAAATCATCGAAATTGCATTTTCGTGTAAATAATTTGTTTCATTAAAACGTTCCTTTTAAAATACAGGACATGGACGATTTTTACCTAGGAATATTAATGACATGGACAAAATTTCCGAGGAAAATTAGTCTGGGAACATAAACTTTATTAAAAGAATTGATACACAACTCTATATAACAATATCAAAATACTTAGTAACATTTTTGTACATTACAAAATAAAGGGCATGGACGATTTTACCTAGGAGTATTAATGACATGGACATGATTCCCTAGGAAAATTAGTCTGGGGACATACATTTTATTAAAAATATAAACAAACAACTCTTATAAGTTTCCATTGTTTAAACTTAAATGATTTGATTCATTAATATTTTTCCTATATAAAAGAGGACATGGACGTTTTTACCTAGGAATATTAATGACATGGACTACAACTCCTAGGAAAACTAGTCTGGGGACATAAATTACTAAGATCGGACAAAAAATACTAGTAAATTTTGTAACCATGGACTTTTTCTACTAGTTATATGTGTCCACCCAGACATATTTTACCAGGACAAATTTATCTCTTACACTTATGTTTGAAATTTAAATGTAACTCAATTTTCTGTTCTTTTCTATTCTATGGTCTTTTGACTCTACAAGACTACTATCGATAGATCGTTTAATGTTGATATTGCATAATGCAATGTTACAAACAACTTAAAAAAATACCAACTCCTTATACTTCATATTTAGAATTCCAGAATGCTTTGACAAATAGCCTATATTCTAGTGCCTTTTGTCCAATCCCTTTGTTTAAATGAACATTTGAATTTTAAAATATTTTGAAACGAATTGAAATATTCTAGTGAAGTCTTTTTTATGCCCCCGTCGTGGCGGAGGGGGCATAAAGTTTACCCTTTTCCGTCTGTACGTCCGTCCGTCCGTCCGTACGTACGTCCCAAAGTTAGTTTTCCGTTCTCTAACTTTAGTTTTCCTCAACCAAATGTTATCAAACTTATACAGAATGATTAATACCACTAAATACAGATCAGGTTTGAATTTTAGTGTCGTCACTTATACCGTTCTAAAGTTATGCCCCTTTACAAATGAAAAAAAAATGCTTATTTTTTTGTTTCCGTTCTCTAACTTAAGTTTGCTTCAACCAAATGTTATGAAGCTTATTCACAATGCTTATTACTACAATAATCAGATCAAATTTGAATTTTGGTGCCGTCACTTTTACTGTTCTAGAGTTATGCCCTTTACATATTGAAAAATTGTTAAAAAAAATATCAATCAAATTTGTTTTTTTTAAATTGGAGTTATCTTTCTTTGTCCATGATGGTAGTCGAATCCAAGTTATGAACAATGCTTTTTAAAATCTTCTTTGAAAATTGGAGTTATTTTTCTTTGTCCAGAATAGTAGTTATATCAGCTAAAAGCAATGCTTTTACAATGCAATATTCAATTTTACTACCAACTGATAAACGAGAGCAATCGTTACCATTCAGTGCTTACAAGCAAATGCTTATTACCAATAAACTCAGTTTAGTTCAAATTTTTGCAGCTTCATTTTTACAGTTCTTGAGTTATGTCCCTTTATAACGTTATATGCTAGCGGGGGCATCATCTGTGTCCATATGGACACATTCCCCATTTTTTTGTTGTTGTTTCCTTTGACCAGCGAAGATAAACGATACATTCCTAAATTGCAATATATTATCTATTATTTCCTTTGACCGTAATATATATTATTTCTAGATGAATTAGAAGGAATGAACAGACTTGAAAGTGGAGACGCCGTAGAAGGTTATAAGTGTATTGATAAAGAAGGGAGACAAAGTGGAGACACCATAGAAGATTATAAGTGTAATGATAAAGAAGGGAGACAAAGTGGAGACACCGTAGAAGATTATAAGTTAAATGATAAAGAAGGGAGACAAAGTGGAGACGCTGTAGAAGATTATAATTGTAATGATAAAGAATGGAGACAAAGTGGAGACACCGTAGAAGATTATAAGTGTAATGATAAAGAAGGGAGACAAAGTGGAGACACCGTAGAAGATTATAAGTGTAATGATAAAGAAGGGAGACAAAGTGGAGACACCGTAGAAGATGATAAGTGTAATGATAAAGAAGGGAGACAAAGTGGAGACACCGTAGAAGGTTATAAGTGTATTGATAAAGAAGGGAGACAAAGTGGAGACACCATAGAAGATGATAAGTGTAATGATAAAGAATGGAGACAAAGTGGAGACACCGTAGAAGGTTATAAGTGTATTGATAAAGAAGGGAGACAAAGTGGAGACACCGTAGAAGATGATAAGTGTAATGATAAAGAAGGGAGACAAAGTGGAGACACCGTAGAAGATTATAAGTTAAATGATAAAGAAGGGAGACAAAGTGGAGACACCGTAGAAGGTTATAAGTGTATTGATAAAGAAGGGAGACAAAGTGGAGACACCGTAGAAGATTATAAGTGTAATGATAAAGAATGGAGACAAAGTGGAGACACCGTAGAAGGTTATAAGTGTATTGATAAAGAAGGGAGACAAAGTGGAGACACCGTAGAAGATGATAAGTGTAATGATAAAGAAGAGAGACAAAGTGGAGACACCGTAGAAGGTTATAAGTGTATTGATAAAGAAGGGAGACAAAGTGGAGACACCGTAGAAGATGATAAGTGTAATGATAAAGAAAGGAGACAAAGTGGAGACACCGTAGAAGGTTATAAGTGTAATGATAAAGAAGGGAGACAAAGTGGAGACACCGTAGAAGATGATAAGTGTAATGATAAAGAAGGGAGACAAAGTGGAGACACCGTAGAAGGTTATAAGTGTATTGATAAAGAAGGGAGACAAAGTGGAGACACCGTAGAAGATGATAAGTGTAATGATAAAGAAGGGAGACAAAGTGGAGACACCGTAGAAGATTATAAGTTAAATGATAAAGAAGGGAGACAAAGTGGAGACACCATAGAAGGTTATAAGTGTATTGATAAAGAAGGGAGACAAAGTGGAGACATCGTAGAAGGTTATAAGTGTAATGATAAAGAAGGGAGACAAAGTGGAGACACCATAGAAGAATATAAGTGTATTGAGAAAGAAGGGAGACAAAGTGGAGACACCGTAGCAGATTATCAGTGTAACGATAAAGAAGGGAGACAACCTGAGGATAAGTCGAGTTTCTCCTTCGAGGATGGGAAAGAGGCAGAGGGTGATCTAGAGGGAGCTAAACACGAGGAAGCGCTTATTATACCTACAGGTACATTATTTCTAAATGTAGCACTGATTTATATTTACCCTGCTAGTATAAGAAGTATCAAATCAATACTAAAAAAAAATACGCCGGATACAATGTGTTTTAAAATTCCATTAAAAGTTTCGAAAGTAAAGTCCGCTTATGCTTTTCACGTCAGATCACATATATAGGATTATACGAGACCTTGTACTTAGATATGTTCTATAGAGCGTGATGCACGTATGAAATATTTGCTACTGGACGTAATCACGAAATAATATGTCAATGATAGATGATAAGAGACTCAACATGTTCTGTATGCGTTCTGTACATGTACTTTGTTTTATTTTTTTCAGGAAAAATTATCACAAAGATTCATGAGCAGAAAATAGCTGACAATCCCTTTAAGGATGCCGTCGGCTATAAGGTAAAAATAGAAACGCAGGAAAATTAAAGTGTGATAGAATTGCATAAAACATTTTCAAATAAAATCTAAAATTATAATCATTACACCATAGTATACTTTCGAATCAATATAAACAGTCAAGGAATTTTCTTAAATATTTGCATCCACAAGGTTTCTTAATTTATATAAAAAAAAAATGCAGATCAATTGAATTTCCTAATAAATTATGAACTTTCTATAGCAGAGATAATCGTTAATAATAATACTTTTACCATAAAAAGTCGTTCCATTCAACGTACTAAATATCTTAATTTTTATTTGTAGAAACCAGTCCAGTTTTCTTTACTGGATTTGATATATACAGAGCAAAATGATAAAGATCAGCAAAAGAAGAAAAGAGAAATTAATAAGGAAGTGAAAAAGAATGAGAGAAAAGCTAGGAAAGAAGAAAAGAAGGTTAAGAAGCATTTTAAAAAAGTAGCCAAGAAGACTAAAAAATACACAAGAGAGGTTAAAATACAGTGGGAAAAGGAATTAAAAAGGAGGGAAAAGATGGAAGACAAACAGAAGAGGACATTAGAAAAAGGTAGTTATATGAATTGTTTTGTTTTCTATTTCTTCCATGCATTTCACAGTTGATACACTTATTTATGGTTTATTCATTTGCCTGTCCATAATCAGGGTTCTCTACACATATGTGTCTCAATGTATCTAAATTTGTTTGTTATTAGCATTGATTGATTGTTGGTTGCTTAAAGTCCAGTGGCAAATATTACATGCATATTAAGGACGACAAAAAAGTATTTATTCTGATCAACATTCTGTATTTTTACATTTACAGAAACAAAAAAGGTCAAAGGTGAAATAGAGAAAATCATCAAAACCCAAAATACTGACAGGGAAAAACAGGATAAAAAGAAAAACAAAACAACGAATGAGCCAAAGAAAACAGAAGAGAAGAAAAGGTCCAATGATAAGAAGACAAAAAGGAGACAAGAAAAAGAATTCAAAATGGAAGTAATTGATGTTAAAAGTAGAGAAACACAAACAGATATCGATGACAAGGTCGACAAAAACAAAGCAGAAAAAAAGAAAATATTTGGATCAAACATTTTTGCTTTCTTCCGATCTTTATCGTGTATCAAAAGACAGACAACAGATGTTTAATTATAGACTGCCAGTTACCTTTTAATAAATATTGATATATAACTATCTTTTTTTCTCTCTATTGTATTAATTTTTCTGAATTAAGAATAGTATTCGAACATCTAGCAAAATATTACACACCCGTATTCTGAAGGGGCTCGCACGACCATCCCTCCTTTGAAAACTAAATAGCACTGTAAAAAATAACTGAACTCCGAGGAAAGTTCAATCGGAAAGTCCCTAATCACATGGCAAAATAAAATGACAAAACACATCAAACGAAATGACAACAACTGTCATATTCCTGACTTGGTACAGGCATTTTCAAATGTAGAAAAATGGTGGATTGAACCTGGTTTTGTAGCGCTAAACCTCTCACTTTTACAACAGTCTCATCAAATTCCGTTAAATTTACAACGATATGTGAACATAACAGACATAAAAGTCAACGTTCTGCTTGTTTTAATTGTAATTGTTAGAGTTGAGTTCACGAGTTCATGCAACCCCCCCCCCCCTTTTTTGAAATTTTTCTGGCTACAAGCATGTGCAGCGTTTATAGCATACGTTGACAGATAGAACGAGACATGATGTTTTGAAAAGAAACATGGATTTTTTGTAACAATAATTACATGATGGTTAAATCATGTCTGAGCATGGTATAAAGAAATAATGCATAAAACCATTGTATTTTGCTGACTTTGAACACAACATTGTAGATTATGAACAGATTTATTTTACCGATGATTAAGGCTTTTAGAATAGACGCATTTAAGAACCAAAAAGTAGATTTTTTTTTTAGTTTATGATATAAAAGTCAAAGTTGAATATAAGGGTTTTTTTTTGAAAGAAGTGTTCCTTATCCTTTCGAACTGCCTTCGTCTGCGCACTCATTGATCTCAAATCTCAATCGACTCAGGTACTTGGGGACAAGATAACTTTGTTTTAGTCCTCCCCTTTTCTCTCCAAATCCGTTTTTTTTTGGTGGGATAATCAAAATAGTTTATCGCTGCTGATGGTTAATATGTGCTATTTAAATAATATAACAAAGAAAAACGCTAAAATAATTGACATTAAAAGACAACATAAAAGCATAACGGATTTTGGATTTTGGATTTCTTGTCCCCAAGTTCCTACTGTTTTCAAAACTGTAAACTGATTCTCAATTTGAGAACAAACCCAAACTTTATGCAACAACCACACTCCCCCTTTCCTCATACTGTGTGTTTTGGATCCCCTACAAGCGCCCCCTCCCCCTCCCCCCCCCAAAAAAAAAACAAAAAACAAAAAACAAAAAATAAATAAATAAAAACACGGTGCGACAATTCCAACTTTTTCTGTGTTAGTTGTCTTTTAATTTTATTCATCCTTTCTGTGAGTGTGGTCGAATGTCTACAGCAATCAATAGATATTACATAATTGAAAATTAATTATTTTATTCATGTTGATTTTATTCAATTTAACTTGTATTATTCCAGTATTGATGACTGTGATAGGCATTTAATGGATGTCATCGTAGTTGTGAACTAAGCAGCTTTTCTATTTACTCAATGGGGTTCTAAACAAACAAACGGCCACTGAATGCGTCCTTAGAAACTGTCAAAACGAGGCTCGAAAAATACAGGTGGTAAAATTAAGAAGGGAAATATGATATTTAGTTTTGTGTTCATAAAGTAGATTCTAACTATTAAGATGTGTTAGTGAAAACAATACAGTTTAATTTTCATAATTAAGGTAGGTTGCGTGATTTTGTAATATTATGTATATTAATTATAATTTAAAGTCACCTGGGCAGTGATTTAACACGGTGTTGAAATAAACAGGACACACGATAAACGCTCTACATAATTATCAGATAACTTGTTTTAATAATTTAAAATGAATATTTTCAATGTATGAATATTGATTTTCTATCAGTTGTGTATTTGCCATTTTTGAAATGTCAATTTAAAGTTTTTAGTTAGTATCATATATACACACGCGGAAGTGTCACTGTGTACTTCAAACGATTTGATATGCCTTTATGGATTTCTTATATACCATATACAAGTTCAATCTTTCTTTAAAGTCATAAGTATTTATAAATTTCAACAAATCAAAGATGCTCCTCTATAAATTCATATATTACACTGACTAAAGGTTTCACGCCTGGATTGGAAAGTAATATTTTAAAATTCTTATAACGTTTTGTGTATGTAGTGGATTTTAATTTTCAATTTGGATCTTGTTTGTAAAACCAAAATAAAGTTTAAATACCATAGATTTAAAAGAATTACTACACAAAGAAATAAGATTTACTTATTCCCCTGACTTATGCAATAAATGTAAATTTTAGTGAAAACAAGTGTACGGGTGTGTACGAATAAACAAATCACAACCTAAGTTTCCAAAACAACCCAACTTTTTATCATTAATATTAATATAATTAGTTTAAACTTATTTATTATTAGTGGATTGGGAAACATGTTATTGCAAGCTATTATATTATTCCCTTTCCACTTCGCGGGTATACGAGTGCTGTGTTGTAGCGGCATTAGCCTGCTCTTTTTCGAAATCTCACAAGGTTGTCTTTTACGTGCAAGGGATATCATGGCTCTTTCTTAATCGTCCCCTTCCGACGGACTCATCGTTTCATCAGAATAATATTATTAGTCTTATTATTATTATTTGATCATACATAAAAACTGAAAATTAAGCAAAACATAATTATCAAGCCATGCCACTGGCGCTTAATTGTCTCTGACCCCCCTCCCCCCAATAGTATGCACATTCAAGCTTATAGCCACGGTATATTTTTGTTCCGAAACAAGTGCATTTTTTTGCAAGGATCTTTCACTAAAAAAATCAATGACCAGGGACTTAGATACAACTATCGTAAATACCGCACACTTGACGTGTACTACGTGTATTAATGGCTTATGCGTATTTTTTCATTCCTATCTTGTATTTACTGGTTGTGTTTTAAGTACAAGTTTGTAAAATTAATTAAATAGTATAACGGAATAAATCCAATAGTACACCTAAGAAACCTGATTAAGAATAACAGAGTCAGGCAACCCGAAATCTCTCTTTGTTTATTTTCTATACGGGAACACACTTCTTTTTTAATTTCAAGACTAATTATGCAACAGTTTGTCTTGAAATGGATTTGAATGGATTTGTTTGTTCAGAAATTATACAAGGCAAATTACATGGATTGTTATTTTCCTGTGGATATATTCACGTTATGATACGACCGGATTGGGGATTTGTTTCAATCAAATTGTAACGTTTTTATTTAAAAAAAACAATTAACAAAAGCACTTAATTAACCGTAAAAACGTTTAATTAGTATTTAATTAAATTCCATTCATAATTAGTCATTTGATTTAACTTATCTATATCTACAATGAATGCATATTTATTTATTGGTCTACTACTTCCTATTTACTAGTAGTTGTTTAATGATACATAACGTATACAATGTATGAATGAGTCTGCCGTTCTGGTTCTGGGTACCTTTTCCGACAACTAATTTCAGAAGACAGCAAAATTTCAACATTTAAAAAAAATAAATGTTTATGCTTCTGGTTAAAACTATGGTCCCGCGTGAGAGGTTTCAATTCTATCTGCAAGTTCAGGAACAACTTTTTGACCACTCTTGACCATTCATGAGTCAAGGATGCAGCATATCCCACGTGATCAGCATTTCAGTGGTAGTCCAAACCCTATCTCCTCCGTGTCAGTCGACACACTTTGCAAGACCTTCTTTGTTTTATCATCCATTTAAACACACTCCTTCAATATATATATATGAAATATTCGCCACTGGATGATAATTAAACAACAATAAAATAAAATACAGTCAGTCATACGTTAAGTTACTTGATTGAGGAACAACGTAATGATACTTTGTTGCTGACTTTAAAACTGTTATTCAGATGTCACCTTTTCCTTAGCTGTAGCTCATGGTATGGTTTTGTCTTTCATGAAGCATTAAAATGATAAATTTTAAAAAGAATCATGGGTCACATTAAACACAAATAAAAATTCGATAAAACATTTGAAGGGTTGTGTATGAATAA
Organism: Mytilus edulis; assembly: GCF_963676685.1. Taxonomy (NCBI): domain Eukaryota; kingdom Metazoa; phylum Mollusca; class Bivalvia; order Mytilida; family Mytilidae; genus Mytilus; species Mytilus edulis. The sequence goes on along the minus strand of NC_092349.1, from coordinate 42,827,125 downwards.
ACAAGTTATAACCTTGGTTTCCAGAAAATCACAATCTTTTTATTATCATTACACAATATGTATTTCTAAAATGGTTCGCTTTAAGAAGTTCCTGTACCATTTCAGGAATTTGACGATTGGTACACATTCGTTTCCTATTTTAGATTTCAAATTTTGCATTAACCCGAATAATTCAGTCGCTATATTCCGCTGATCTACGAAAGCTACATTAACGCCTGAACGTCTTCCTTGATAAAGACCGTCAACCGGAAAATTCACACCGCTATGCAATATGGGAATTTTGATTTAAGTTGGCAGCTTAAGAAGGAGGAGTTCCGGATGTTAATTGATGTTAAATGATGTAAACTGATGTTAATTGATGTTAATTAATTATTATCGGATTTGTGTTAATTGAACACACGTGTTTGGTAAGACAACAACAAGACAGTTGCGCAGACTCATTATCCTGATCGCCGCCGATTGGCTCTCTCTCACAGAGAGCGGGCGACGCGGCCAATGATCATAAGGAGTTCAAGCCCTCGTGTGGGAGAAAATCGGACACGGAAAGGGCTTGAATTATTCGAGTTAATTTTGCATTTGATAAGGGACTTTCACGGTGCATTGAATTCAAGTTCCTTAGAGTTTGGTATTTATGGTACAAATGTATATTACTTTTTAAATCATATTTATTGGTCATCGTATCAATGAATTTAACTTATTTGATTTATATAAAAAGAAAAAAAAATGTGGTATGATTGTCAATGAGACAGCTCTCCACAAGAGACCAACATAACACAGAAATTAACAACTATAGGTCACCGTATGGCCTTCAACAATCACGCAAAGCCCATATCGCATAGTCAGCTATATAAAAGCCTCCATAATGACAATGTAAATTAAAACAAACGAGAAAACTAACGGCCAAAAATTGAACGGTAATCAGATTTTTGAATTTCGAATATCTACTACCAAACTAATTTACTGTACAACAAAAGGTCGCGTTAATTAATATATTGGCACACACAATCAAAGCATCACGCAACCTTTAAATTAATCGGTCTGTCCATCCTACAGTAAGTTGACCTATCAATCAATCAAATCAATCAATCAAACTTTTATTGAAAACTCAGCAATTTTCAATATAGACCTATGTTTCAATCAACTTTTTCGGTTTAAACTTTATCAGTTTAAATAAGTGCTAAATTATGCACAGGCAGTTGACAAAGTACTGTGCATGCTGATTAACGCTACATGCTACATTGCATCAGGGGTAAAGCAAACTTCGTTTTGTTTCCTAATGTAGAAAATTAAGTATGCTTAAGATGGTCTTATCAGGCTATACGTTATCAGATATTTTTGACACAATACTTGAAGTTAAGTTTGTCTATCGATTGTTTTATCTTGTCAAAGTAAATATTATATGTAGGGCCTGTAAGTGTCTTTATCACGGAATATTGTCGTGTTGTTTTCTACCTTATTTAACCATGTATTTCCCCCGTTGGGAATGAGGCACGTTTTTGCTCTTTGCTGTTTTTATTTGATAGAATTGTCATCGTTTAAAACTTAAAAAACTTGTTTATAAATAAATGTAAGAAAGTAATAGAATTGAAACATTTAAAAGGTCACGATGAATAGCAACATTTTCAATTAAAAATTTTCCAATAAATTGACATTTTCTGATTTGACGGGTGTCACATATTGAGCAGGATCTGATTAACCTTTCAAAGCACCACACGTTTTTGGTGCATGGGGTTCGTGTTGTTTAGTCTTTAGTTTTATTTTGTGTACTCTCGTTTGTTGGTCTTATTCTTTTCAGCCATGGCGTTGTCAATATAAAAAATAAGATGTGGTACGATTGCCAATGAGACAACTCTCCACAAGAGACCAAACACAGAAATTAATTTTATTTTCGACTTTTTATTTCGAAGGTATATTTAGTATTATCTTTCGCCACACTTTATCTTCCTAAATCTGTTTCATACAATCACCTATTATTTTCTTCAATTATTTGAAAGATTTCAGGGCAAACTGAACTTTGCAAACAACGACACAAAATTAGGGTATTTCCATATTTTTGTATTTAAACAATTATAATTAATTTTTGACAGTTTATTGTCCAGTGGCAAATAGTTCAGGTATATTTAGGGCGATACATTCAATTAGAATGTGGCTGCGTCTTTATACATCCTCCAGCTGTTTCAGAATCTAATTCATCCTGGGTAATATTTTCAAAAGCGTACACCAAAGCGTTTTGATTGGTTTAAAACGTCCCAAACAATCGAAATTCAACCAATGACGTAACGTTATTTTCACTTAGGGGTACGAACAATGATGCTTTAGATTCTGAAACGGCCAATTGAAGGAACCTTGCGAGGAATAACACCACTCAAGGGTAACAGACCACTTTCTTTTCCTTGGACCCGGACTACTCTCGAAGTTAGTTTCGAATTGGCCATAGAAATCTGCTCACCTTACGAATTTCATGACCGTTTAAGACGAAGTTTAAAAGAAACTTGAACGGCGTTCTATAATCACCAGCGTACTTAACTTTTCTTTTAATATTCCAATTATCTCCGTTGATCAGATAGGTTTCAACCAAGTGTCGCTGTAAGTGTTTACTTCGCTTCCGGGTTAAGAAACTTAGCACTTGGAATAAAATTATCTTATTCATGGATACCAATTTTAACAAGTTTTAATACTTCTAAATGTAACTAATGTCTATCAATATGAGCAATGTTGACGAGTTTCTTCCTGAATAAGACGGCAAAATTGTTTTCAAATCGATTTGCTATTTTAATCAATATTTGTTTCAAAATAAATACCATAATTGCAGAATTATTTATGGAATATGATATTGAAGGTTTTTTTATAAAGGAATAAAAACCCCGTTTACTTTTAAGATACATCTGCCCTAGACATGATTGAAATTGAAGACTTCTATATTTTCTTTGGTGTGGGTATACGAGGATAATATCATCTTAGATGGCTTGTCCATATTTAATTGAGATAAGAAATAGGTTCTACTAGAAATGCAGGTCAAAGTGTTGCATCACTCAGGATGAGACAATACATTCTTGTTACACCATCTTTAAAAGTAGACTTGAGTTCTATTTCCCATTTAATGTGAGGCAATCACTCATAAAATTGAACTAGTAATGTTTTAGTATAGCGATGAGTTGTTTGAATTCATTTTCATGTTTGAAGGTTATGTATACTAAGGACAAAATTGCGCAATTATCCAATGAAGATTAAAAATAATTACAAAAATGTTGAGTAGTGAAGATCATATCTCCGGAGTAAATGTGGTTGTTGCTTAGCACATTGAAATTACTAAAAAGCAATTTAAAAGAATAAAAGATATAAAAACAAATGTGTTGACAAAATGGAGGCATGGTTTATTTAATAGGCCTTGGTGAAAATTGTTAATTAAACGGTTTCGTTTTGTATTGAAGAAACTTTCATTAGAATTTCTTGAAGAATTTGGCCTAAACATTGACAATAAACACTATTAAACCAGCAAAATAAGAGCATACACTAAGATCTTTGGATTTTGAAAATTAACAATTGGTATCTTTGTGTACGAGATTAAATGACTTTAATAATTAAAAAAATAACAGAACATGGAATTAATTTCTGGAGAATGTGTTGACAGAACGCATAATGAATCAACTTTGTCTGATAAGAAAGTTCGGTGAGTTTTAAATTACATATTAAAGATATAAAGTATTATGAATAAAAGACAAATATAGAATATTCGTTCACAAGAAAGCAACCAAACGACTCAAATAGTCGAAACACGTTTAGAGTTTAACATAAAAATGTTTGATTGCAGAATCAGTGAAATTAATTTATATTTCTCGTTTCACGTGAGTAACTGCTTAATATCGTTCGAAACAGATAAAAAAAAAAAAAAGGAAAAAAATAGTATTCAGCATTGTCTTTTATTCTGTTTTAAAAAGTATCCATTTATATATGGTTCGTCAAATTTTGCTGTATTCTTTTTCGTTTAATTTTTTGTTTCTGAAGTATTTTTTAAAGTTATTTTTATACTTTTCATGTAGTTGTGGTTATGTACTTTAAATGATTTATTATTGCTTTGTCAATATTTAGAATTGCAGTCAGATTATCTATGAATTTCGATATACGTGCATGTATGCAATTTGTAAGATTTGAGGGACAGGATCGTAAAAGGAAAACAAACGATTTTAAGGTTGGCCTATCAATTCCATAGAATTTCTGAAATGTATACCTTGGTCTATCATTCTATGAAATCTATCTTTTGAAGAAGATAAGTTTTAAATTTACTTTAAACGTATTTGGTAAACTTAAATCTTGTCAGTATTACAAACAAATCAACAAAACCAATGCTTTGAGAAATATACCACACACTAAAATTTATCATGAAATAGTATGTGCCAAAATCAACATATGTCAAAAGTTCGATGTAAAGTCTTAATGAACAAAATATCCCTGATATGAAAACATTCATTCATATGAAGCCTTTCAACGTGATATATGACAAACTCCTATTAGAAATAAATATTTCATATAAACAGCGAATAAATATTATTGAACAAGTAGTCATATGGCCATAAATCCACTTATGAATCAAATATCCCGGCGATTTTAGAGAGTTTTATTTGAATACAAAGGATTATGGACATAAATCCTATTTGCATGATCTCTTTAAAAAAAAGGTTGTAAAATACAAAGCGTGTTAGATTTTGGATTATAGGCATTAAAATCTATTACAGGGGAATATTTTGACTTCGGTGATGTCATTGTTTATATTCTTGATAAGAAATGTTTTTATTGACTACCACTGCACGATTTTGCAGCGTGTAATATTCGTTACATAGTTCCCCTTCTTACCTAATATGGAATATAAAGGGACGTAACTCCACTACTAACCGTGTATGAGATGAGCCCCGCCTCCCTACTAACCTAATATCAAATATACACGGTTTGCACGCGGACGCTTTTAACCAATCATATTCCTGGAAATGTATAGGAGGTAAGATAAATGCTTATATATTCCCTGTCCCATTTCAAGAACTTCGTAATAAGGTTTGTTTGCTCTGTCTTTATTTTGTTTTTTTGGAGGGGATGAAAAGGAAGGCAGGGTGACACATTAACAAGTCCATATACAATGTAATATTTGTCACTGAACACGAAAAACATTCATTTAGACAGGCAAGTTTTTCCTTATTGACATCGCATTAAGTTATCATGCAATATTATTGATATGGAATCGACTTAGATGCACTATATTTGCATTTCGAAAAATAATTTCTCATCAATGGCACTTGAAAGAAATTATAGCCATACGAAAGCACCAAAAGTTGAACTAGAAATAATACCAAACATTCGCGAAGATGTATTATAAATTCTCTAACGAACAAAGTTTCTACCAAACTTTAAATGTGAAAATATATATATATATATGATTTGAATTTCAATAGCAAACGTCCAGTAATTTTGTAGTTAACAATTTTTATGGTTTTATCTTAATCTTAATTCCTTTTATTTAAATCCTACCAATCTTTAAGTGCTTGCGTGAGAAGGGTCTATAAATCAAAACAAATCATAGAAAAATGTTCTCAAATCATTACTTATACATAACTATACAACTGTGTAATGAACGTACAGTTTTAGATTACCCTGTGTATCCATACGGAGAAATTAATCTAAATTTAGACAAGCCGAGGGTGTTTATAAATAGGACAGTTTAATGATAAAATAAAGATATAAGAGAGTGTTTATAAAGTGCATTTTATCTATAACACATACATTTTTCTAATATGGGAGTCACTATCCGGACAGATTTAGGGTATTTTAAAAGGGGGGGTGGTAGGTGTTGTGAAGAGACAGTAATTACATTACTGAAACAAAGTTTTAACTTCGCAGTAATACGCATACTATCGATGTTATATCGTTATCTTTTCTTTTTATAATGTTTAAATTCGAATTACCCCCCTTTTTGAAAACATATAGGCACTGTTAAGGTCGACGTTCTGTTCGAATTGTAACTGTTAAAGTTGAGTATGATTGGATCGCAAGTCCATGTAGCCCCCCCTTCCCTCTTGGAAACTCCTAGCTACGGGTCTGATGTATTGTATTGTGAGCATGTATAATATTTTATAATTTTATCCTGCTCCAAATTGTTTACACAAGAGGGCTTTGACAAACTTATCTCATCCCTTTGCAATGTTCTGCAAATAAAATATTTAAACTTGACCCCCCTTTTTATAAATTAAACTTGTGTTATATGAAAACTCCATAGTATGACTTTCGTCCATTTAAAAAAAAATAATCAATTCAGTTTATCAATACATATTAAAAGCAATTTGTAATTTTGCAAGAACATCAACAATATGTAATTACAATATAAATAAATTGGCAGTAATTAAGTGGTGTCTCTCCCCTAACAATACACACCATTAAAGGTAGCCTGACATCACAATAGGACGGCCTTTCTTATCAATAATGTCGCTAATTACTAGAGCATAATAAATCTAAACTTCTCTTTGTATCTAAGGTCGAGATTCCCTATCGAAATCGATTATTCTTTTATATCAACGGAAATTGTATTGACTGGTTTCTAAGTTGATGTTTTCCCTGAATGAAGATAGGATTTTTTTTTCTGAAGTGGACTTCAGTTTACTAGCACTATAATACTTTATGGTAAGATGGTCTGTTTTTCTGTTTTTTATTGGTTTGATTCACGCTTTTGCGATTAGAATTGTCAGTTTAATTGATCCCGAGAGGATAGTGTATCCAAACGTTCTTCTTTCTTGCTTATTTGTAGATGCAGATATAGAGATAAGCAGGAGACCCAGCCCCCTTTAGTCGCTTCATGAATAGCATTTTACCAGCATTCCTCCAAATATTGGCTTACCAAGTCCCCCTTTTCAAAATCCTGGATCCGAACCTGATTAGATGTTCTTTGGTGGGTGGGTTACTGTCTTCAAGACAATTAATCAAATGTCCATTGACTGTCTTTTGTTTCCTTTTGCATATATAGTCTATCGGCGTTTGTGTAAATTTATTTGATTTAATGTCTTTAGAAATGCACATGTCTTTAATTTGAATTGTTTGATGATAGTACTATGTACTTCAATGATATGAATATAATTATGCAGGTTTTTTTTCGAATGGATATTACGGTCTTGGAATACACATGTAAACAGAGTTATGTAAATGTTGCACTTGTCTTCCATTTATTTCGAAATCTAAACCCTTAATAATAAAATTCAGCCTTTTCTTCGGATGCAACCTTCAAAATTTGATGATTATATGAGCCTAACATCTGCTGTGTTTGTATTCAATTATAGATGCCAATTTAAAAGAAAGGGTATAGACTGAATCGTGTCGTGAACATACATTAATAGTTAGTTATAAAAACTAGACGGATAATAAATAAATACTAAAAGCATAAAATGAGACGTATGAGTTTATGTTTAAATGGGTAAATATTGAACTAGAAAACAAATACTTTTCACCTCGAGACTTCTTCATCTCTTTTAAGAAGCATTTAAATATTTATTGCGGGGGCTTTCGATGCATATATGTTTAAAACTATTCTTGAAGTTTTAAAGTCCTTTCAACATAACGAAAACGAAATGTAAATTTTATGTAAATTGTATTCACGAATAAGAAATGATGTACATATGTATATGAAAAAACTTATTAAAGATTTTCTAGTGGAATGAGCAGTTAAAGCTTGTTGGAAAACGAGTCTCGTCAGTAATCATTTAAGATGTTATTTAAAATACTGAAGCAAAATTTCACTAAATATCGGATGGCCTATTTGTTTGGCTGCCATAACAATAACAGAGAAATAGAAAACATAAATCTGATTTAATCATAAGCATTGAAAAATACAACGGCTTCAATCAAAACCTTGGATTAAATTTGAATTAATGTACAATATAGCAGTGGCGGATCCAGATTTTTTTTTACGATCAATGCATTTGAATGGGGACATGTAGTTGGAACTCCCCCCTTTTTTTGTCCTGGGTTGGGAACCCCACCCCCCCCCCCCCCCCTTTCAAATGACTGGATCTGCCACTGTATAGAAAGATCAGTTTACATAGATTTCCTGCACAAACTATTCTATTAAAACCCATAATATACGCATGTCTATTATAAATGGATATTGAATTTTCTAGTTATATAACTCGGTACTTTGAGTTCATTTTATGTAATAAATTCAAATGCCACTTTGTAGTGCTGCAAAACAATCCTTCGATATTGATCAGTCAACTTAAAAACTATCTGTTCTAATTTTTATGTACCAATATATATTATGCAATAAAGTCTCATGTATTAATAGCGATGATCACTGATAATCGATCGTCAATGCTGATAATCGATTTTGTTTTCATAAATCGAAATTTGATGAATTGAGATAAAATGTTAAAGAATTGAACTTATATAACTCTAGTGATCCAGACATTTTTTCTTTCTTTTTGATTGAAGAAGATCGGATTTTTGTAACATTATTGTGTAATGATGAATTACAGATTAATTTGCGCTCGTCCCGGTTCTCTCGAAATTATGACCTTTGACATAAAATTTCACGTAAGTCCAGATTGTGCATGCTCCAGAGTTGTATGTAGTATGACACACAATATCGTTAATGAGTTGGCGGTTATTTGCTAGAAACTCATAAAAGATACAAGGGTTATATACGCTGTAAATTATACACGTTACGTTTTATACATAAGACTCATCAGACTGTGGCACTCAAAACAGTTGTGAAACCAAACCAATAACCATGTTGTAAAATTATAACAATGCAAATTTTAGAGTTTATAGAGCATATTATGAAATAATGTTTGATTAATGCATTCATCACAACTCGCTTTCTGTGGTATTCAGACGATATGTCTATTATGGTTTCTTCCTATCTTTTGTTAAACAAGCGGTGATGAGATGACATTGCAGAAAAGGAAACTCTTCTCTATACAAATGAAATGCAAATATTGATGTTGACTTCTATAATAAAGTATCATATTTAATTTCCCTATTCAAGATATTTTTACAAATGGCATTTAAATTGAAAAATAATATACTCAAAATATGTGCAGTGGTAGTCAAAACATTAGAATAGAAAATTTATGTCATTGTTCATAATAAAAACACAGACTTGCTGTAGTATTATATTCTCACGTTCAAAATTAATCAATTGGTGTGTTAAATTAATAATTCAGCGTTTTCTTACAAATTATAGGTTGTTTAAATACACTGTATACAAAAGGGTAACTATATCTTGGCGATAAAGGGTCGAATTTGTAGTAAACTAGTATTGGTAAAGTGGTTTTAAAACTTCCAAAAATGTTTTAAATAAACTGATAAGAGTTTGACAGAAACAATAGAGCAACCCTAACATGCTAAGTTATCTGACAAATCTTCATTTGGATAAAGTTGCTTCAGAAGTATTTGATTTCCAGACGCTTATATTAACAAGTTACACGTGGCTATGGAATGCGATGAATTGATTATAATTTTGAATGTTCAAAAGAGAATGACTTAAAACCAAACAAACAATCTAAACCATTTAGCTGATTCGTTTCAAATAAAGATTTCATTAGTAAGAAAAGACTTGCCAAAATAGCTGAAAAGCTGATTTTTTTTTTTTATTAAATATTTTGAATGTTACTTTTTTTCTTCTATTCTTCATTTAGAGAAAGTGTATCGGTCAGTCTTTTCATTCCTGAAAAGACTATGTCAAATGTGTATTTATAGACATTCTTTTTTAAAACAAAAATCATCACCCGATAAGCTTTATTCTAGTGACAGCATAAAACATCGAACACTCCATTTAGGGTATACACAATATAACAGAAGTCCTCTTGCATGCTTAAAAAGTATTTTGAATAGGTAAAAAAGAGTTAAATTACAGGTATAAGAAATAAGTCCTTTCTTGAGAGTACTGCAGCTGATAATGATTAGAATAGTACATAATGTAACAAATGATATACAATTAACACATTCTACCAAAAAATATTTTAGGGACATACATCCTTTTTTTGTCTTTTACTTATTTTCTTATGTACCGTACTCAAACGGTTAAGAAAAACAAGACACGACAAGACACTATTATATTTGAGTATCACCTCTTATAAAATATTTACATAATATTACAACTTCTCATATAAAACAAGAGCCACTCTAAAAAGAGTTATTAGATACTATGCTGAAACCTTATGTGACGCTGACGTTCACTGTTCTTAGTTTAATTAGGGTTGTTAAGGAAACATAAAAAAAGATAAAAGTTCGAAACCAATTATTACAGTAAATTCACATGAAAATTAAAGTAATAACTATAATTGAAAACGAACATTTCATAAAACCTTTCAACAACGCCTACAGGGCGAGACAGTTATCTTGTCTCATGTCTTTCAATGTTGGTGAAATGACGTCTTATTCAATCAAGAATCTGTATAAGTAAGATCTTAACATGCTATAAAATACATGCTAGTTATGATAAATATATATCTACTAGAAACACAGCAGCTTACACGAACTAGTCCCGTGCCAATACTTCTTTAACAGATTGGCGACGGAATAGGAGTTCCAGTAAATTTAGTCCTTTCCATTTTTCCATTCGAAGAATAACACTTTCACCATTTATTATTTTACAGGTTTGTTTTACCAGACATCATGAAAGAGCAGACGTACGGCTGGTATCCCTCCGCCAAGGATGTCTATGTTGATAGGCGGATGGGTGTTCCAAATGAATACCGTGAGTATTTGCATCTTTTTCTTAAGATAGATAACACCGAATGATTATAACAATAATGTTGCTTAAAGTTTAAAATCTTGGATTTATTTTTGTAAGCAGTGCAGAATAATTAATTATACTTTAATTAAGATGATCCTTCAATTTTTTGATGTCATATTGCATTGATCGAAGGGAGATTGTCAGTTTTTCTCATCACATTTCGTCTCATATTTTGTTCAAATGTGGTCTCTTAAAACACGTTTTCTCTGAAACAATTGGACCAATTTATACCATATGTAGTTCTGATCAGCGTTATATGCATATGCAATGTTTGTTTTGAAAGTATGCAATATGTGCAACCTAAAATTAATGCATGGTGAACACCTTTTATATAAAAAAATATCCATTAGTTTTTAGAATCGGTAAATGATTTACTCTTAAAGGATCGACAACTCTAATGCTAGAGAGTTTATCCCCGGTAATATCACCAGTCGGTATATTAACACTCAAATATGGTCAGGATTCGGGTAAATGTTGGAACCTTTTGACTCCAAAATCGTTATTACGCTTTGATTTTCGACATTTTGGCATCAAAGTTTGCATCAACACAGAAACACATATGTTCAAATGGACATCTTGAGCAGTAAATGATATAAGAAATGTTTGCTTATATTATTATTATTTCAAAATATTTTCATGTGTATACACTTTTGTTTTTAGCACGGTCTCCTTCTATGTTGTCAGGTACTGCTTTAATAAATAACATGCTTTTTGTGTTCCTCTAATCACTTGACCACAGAGAGTGACCAATCAAAAGTGTGGTAATTTTACATGCAAGAAACACGACATTGCTATCACCATCCTGAATTGAAAACTAACTAACATTGACAATATTTCAATATTTCAAAGGAAAAAAGAAAATATTAACATGTAGATGTTTTAAGAGGGAAATACATTTTCTAATTCAGTTTCAACTTATTTTCACAATCTGTTTGCAATAAAACACTAAATATAACCGGTAAATATTTGATTAGTATTTAAAATAACCTCAAAATGTACAACATAACCATTTTTTTACCTACTTAAATTATTGCTTTTACCCTTTTTGAATGTAATGAACATTCTCGCTTTTGTGTCGTGATTTGCTTGATGCTTTACCCATGATTTCTTTTGTATTTAAATTTTGTTAAGACGTTTTTAATATACCAAATATTTGGCTTGGTGTTTTTGCTTTGCTTGTCATTGTCATAATTAAAATGTAGATGATTCCCTCCAAAAATGTATAATATAAATCTTACATTTAATATTTTAGAACTTGAAGCCATGTACAAGTATCAAAACAGTAACTACTATACAGCACCAAAACCACCTTCACCAAGGCCACCGAAAGTCTTCCGTCCTTCACCAACTCCTAGCAAACGTCCAATGTCTAGTGTCTCGAGTCATCATTCTAGAGCAGGGAGCAGCCAGTCAGCATCTTTGCAAATACGAGCCAAAAGTGCACCGATATATGACTTCAAACCCGTACCTAAATTACAAATACCTACACCATTTCAATGTTGGTCAACTAAAGTAGCGGAAACTTCTTATGGTGTGCCAATACCGACAGAGTTGGAGCCACGGACACCAACTCCATCATCAGCGTTTCAACCAGAGAATGGTATAACAATCATACCGACATCAGAATATCAGGAAATATCAGAGAGGGAAAGCTTCGACACTAAACGAGAAAGGGTGAAGAGTGCTGTAATACCTAGACAGAAACCTACACCTCCCCCACGACCAATCAAATCTGCTGGTTCAAACAGATACCAGACGCCAACAGACGACATACGTCAGTTACGACCAAGGAATCCGACACCAAAGTCATGTGTACCTGACTACGCAGATACCGTATCCCGAGTGGCAACTCCAGATCAATATGAAAGAGACCGAGAAAAATATGGCTGGAGAGCAGAAGTTCATGGCGATCCACTCAAACTGAAGTGAGTAATATTAATTCCTAACAACTACTGAATAAAACAACTTTGATTGCAAGAAATAAATTTATTCATTTGTTCATACTTTCTTTAATATTTAATCAAGCAGTTTCGATATAACCATCTGTTAAGGGGGTACATAACACATAAAGGAGTTTACTCTTAGAATTCATCTGAACGTTTTAAGCACATACTGTTAGTAAGGAGAAATCAAGCTGTTCAAAGATCAACATTAGTATTTGTCAAACTGCTATATATCCAACCAAATTATTCCTGTAAATTGTGTGGTTCAAATTTCTACAAATGTTCATATTTTGTTCAAATGGCCAGATAAAATGTTTTTTCAAAACCTTATGAAAATTAAACGAGCCAAATCTATTTAAGTCAAAGTGTTGGGTACCTCCTTAAGTGAAATCTCAACAGTCAATTAATGTCAAGAAGTAACAAAGTGTAGAAGTACTTATTATATGCTAGGCAAAACAAATATCCAAAGAAGTGGACCAATGCATATATTCTCCACACATAACAAAACATTTGTTCTGCGAATTGAAGACAACAAAAAATATATGAGAGAAACGTGAGATACAAAAGGAACTATTTTGTTGCACCTTCGGTTTTTGATTCAGACAAATTTAACACGTTCTTCGCTAATTGTGTTTAGCCCTTCCAATGGACATGTAAACTCTGTATTGTTGTAATATTGTGAAGCTTGTGTAAATGTTGGATAACAGATTTAAATTGAAACAGCATCACATATTATATAAAAGAAAATGATAAATAATATTAATGTCTGTACATTTATGCATAAGGCTAAACACATAAGAAAGAATTCTACATAAAAAGCCATTAGCACGAGAAACAAACTACAAATTGATAATCCCCATATCGTATGGGAACTTTGTTTTAGAAAAATAAGTAAAGTGTAAGTAGATATGATACTATTTTAACTATTTAGCTCTGGATTTAGACCCAGGTTTCTGTCAAATATGTGCCCTCTAGTGGTAAGAGAATAGATTAGATGATTTTTGGTGAAATGTGTTGATGTACTAAAGTATATTCATATATGGTATTTAATGTGTATTTGTACATATAATTATGTTATGCACTTAATTAAGGTCAGTTAAACAATAGATGGCTCATTATATGCGTGGGAAGTTGTATATTATTTATATTTTAATTTGTATGATTGATTTAATGGTATTGATTCGCATCTGGCACAATTATTGTCTTATAATTAAAACAAATATGTTCATAATGGAATATTCCGTGTTAATGGCGTGATACCTTACTTAGTTTGTCGACTGTATCATTGAAGTTGACCCTTACTTCCCCTTTCTACATTTTTCAATGATCCCATAGATCAGATGATACACTGATATTTACCTATTACCATTGTTATATAGCCATTCTCCCCATGCCATGGGAAATTTTGGATCATTGCAGTTCTTCCCCCGCGGAAATTTGGCAATAAGTATACATTTAGTCACTTTTCCCCCATGCCAATCTCTTCCCTATATGATAGATTTCATTTATATAAGTCTGAAAATTAAATCCAACAGAGTTAAAATTAGATTTACATGCTGACAAATATTGTCAATTTACATTTAAATTACACAATTGTTCGCCAGTCTGTTTATGTTTCCATTAGCCTGTCTTTATTTTTTCACCAGTCTTTCAAATAGTCCATAGTTTGTCTACATTCTCCACAGTATGGCTATGTGTCTACAAGGCTGTCTACATGGTTACCAGTCTGTCTATGTCCACTAGTTCGTTAACATTTTCAACGGTCTGTCTATGTATCCATTAGTCTTTCTTCATTTCCAAAGTCTGACTTCATATTCACTAGCCCGTCTTTGTGTCTATTATATTTTGTCTACATGTCCACCAGTTCTTCTCCGTGTTCAACAGTCTATCTACATGTTTTCCAATCAGATAACATTTCTGTCACCAGTCTGTGTATGTCTACATGTCTACATGTCTTTTTTTTTTTTTTTTTTTATTCAACAACAGTATTGCTCGCTGTTAACAAATACTCCACATGTCTACATGTCTACATTATCAGCCGGTCTATATTTCTACCATACTGTGCCTACATGTCCATCAGTCCGTTTATATTTTTACCTGTCTGTAATTGACTTTTTTGTGTATTTTTTTTGTTTGATCGTCCGAATCATTTACATGCATTTTTTGACCTGACAACTTTCTACTTGTAGGTGTATACTCCATACTAATATTTCCATGCTTTAAAATGCCGAACTGTTTTCGTTGGGGTTCATTATCACGCAAGGAATATTTTTAATACGATTCGCCACAACAATTCACGTTACCGGTTTAGTTTTTCTGACAACAGATACTATGTCAGTCTATGCGTGCTTTATTTAAATAAACTGTAGCATTTTCTCGTACATAAACAAACTCGTTCGTAGTTATTTCGTTATCAATTAGCCTCTCGTGCTATTAGGGGGGAAAATTGGCCTGATCCTGGTTTTCCCCTCTTCACGCTGAACAATCCAGTTCCCCCGGAAAAATTGGCATGGGGAAGAATGGCTATAGGACACCGGTACCGTTTCCAGACAAATGATGCCAACGTTTGTGATATCTATCAATTGTATTGCCAACTAAATATAAAATAAGAAATTTTGGGAAATAACCCCAGTGAATATATCAAAGTTTAATTATATCATCAGTGTATATTATCTGCTTCTTAATGAGTATAATTATTATTAAGGTACATCATCAAAACCTGAAAATAAATCAAAATTTTATATTGTTATGCCTTGTTGCTTAAAGCACAATCGGGACAAATAAATGCATCGTCTTTTCAAATTAATTATATGGCTTATACTTTTCAGGAAAGTGATGAAGAGACTGCCGTACTATGTACAATGCGAAGATCCCGTCATACCGCCAAATCCTCCTAAGGCTTATATGGAAAATATGGAGACTTTCTTCTATAATACCATACCACGTAGACCAATGGCATATACAATACACAAGGAATGGGTATCTGAAGTTATCCATGCAAAACGTATGGAACTTCAAAAACGAGAAGGAATTAAACATAGATGGAAGAATTTCGCTTTTGTATATTAGGGATATTAGGATATATCAATTAATATTAATAAATTGTAGCAATATATTTTCCAATTTTTCGAAGTTTCGACATTGACAAGATGTTATCGTACATGCATTTAGGCTGGGAAAAGTGTTGCTCCTTAGATAATGTTAATTTACTTTAGTGTGATGAGATCTTTTTGGATATCTATGAACAGTTTTTTTTCCGTTGAAAGCCTCCTATTGAGGTGTAATATTAAGTTCAGCAAATCTTTATTCTTCATTTTGAATTTTGCCCCAAGGTACATCAAAGTTTCAATAAATAAAGGCAACAGTAGTATACCGCTGTTCAAAACTAAAATTGATGGTATTTTTTTTTATGTTGTGGAATGCATTTTAAAGTTTCCAATGCCGTCATGTTGAAAGTTTTTCCTCATGAAATCACAAATGACAAGCTTTATAAAGAAAAATACAGTTATTATTTTGCTCAGAAATTAAGTAAAAGACATAAAACTAACTTTTTGTACTGGAATTAGTGCTGTTCACAAACTGCCCAAAGGTTCTATTTTAAGATGTTTATCAAAATCAATATTTTGAAATATTCTGTGATATTTTTTGTTTGTACATATGTAAATAAGAGCTTATATTTTTAACTGTGTATATGTATTAAGTGCTGTTATGTGATAGTTATGAATACAGTTTTAATGTGTTCCTAGTGAAATGAGTGTCAGATGGACATCGTGTCCATTATCCAGCACAAAGTACTAAATGATAAAATGGTCAAATTAGATTACAGTTTGTGTATATATGTTATATGTTGTTGCATTTAAAACCAAATTTTTCTTTTTGTAGATTTTTTAAAAGTTATTTTGATAGCTTTTGCAAAGTCATGGTAATCACAGAATAATGTTTAATCACTGCAAAACTTTGATCCCAAATATTTTGAATATCTTTTCTTCTACTTGATAATGAATTTTACAATCTTCTTATAGTAATGTCTTTTTTCATGAGTGTAAATTTGTCTATATTTAGATCTAAATATCTGGTTAAAACATACAGATTTTATGTGTTTATTCACAAATTCAAAAACAAAATGTTATTTTTAGAATTTCACTTGTTTCTCTTGTAATAAGAAAATATCTACACTACCATTTACAATGTTTTTCTTCATTGTCAGATTCATAGAAACACATTTGTGGATTATTTTCAATATGATCTTTATTGTGAATAAATTTCTCGATCTAAGTAAAAAGCATTTCATGATTTAAAGTTTTCCGTTTTTATGGACTATTTTCAATGTCAACCTCGTATAAATTTTATCTTTTATAGGTATTTTTTTTATCTTTAGTTCACAATTACTAGTAAAGTGCACTACGATATTGAAAACAAAATTTATTGGTTCACACAGCAAGTTTGACTCGATCAACATTTTTGTAAAGAAAGACAGCATCCAAATCAGAATATCATGAAACAGTTACATTTGTTTAATATTACAGCACATTTGCACTCTCTTCTACCTCCTTTTCATCTATACTCAAGCATATATTTCTCATTTTAACAATCATGATATGCCTGTGTAAGGGAAATAACTCTATCTAAATTAAAAGACATACTTTTTATACATAAGTGAATGGACTAATTTAGATAAAACATGTAGAAAATATTTCCGAATAACCAAATTTATCAAGATACAAAATACTTACATAAGTTACATTGATGTTGAATAATCTATTTATACATGTGATGATAAACTTGACAATGTCATGAAAGAAAATAAAAGTATATTATGTATAAAGAATATTTTATAGATATGATTATGTTTAAAATAATTTAGAATAAACCAACTGTTGATATTGTTTTTGTTTTTAAATCGTTTTTTCATTTGAGGTAAATAAAGGCAACAGTAGTATACCGCTGTTCGAAATTCATAAATCGATTGAGAAAAAAAAACAAATCCGTGTTACAAACTAAAACTAAGGGAAACGCATCAAATATGAGAGAACTACGACACAACAGAAGCACAACATTAAAATGTAACACACACAGAAACGAACTATAATATAACAATGGCCATTTCCTGACATGGTACAGGAAATTTTAAGAAAAAAATGGTGGGTTGAACCTGGTTTTGTGGCATGCCATATCTCCCGCTTTAATGGCAAAGTTATAATATTAAAATTACAACATTACACGACAGGACTACAATACAAATAAATGGGAGAAAATATAGGAAACACACGAATAATAACTAACAAAAGGTACCATGTTTAAATTTTAATAACAAAACAAATACAAAGCTGAAGAGCACTGAGAACCAAAAGTTCCAAAAGGTTGTGGCCAATATGGCTAGGGTTTTCTGCCTGGGATAATAACATCTTTATTATTAAGAATAATTCATACTTTTGCAAACAGTAAATTCTATAAAATATTACTATATAATAGATATAATAGGTAAACCAGTCAACTGTATTTTTTTGAAATAAAGCAGAAGTGAAATATTTTAGTGATGCATAATAAAACTGTACTGTAAAAAAAGATAACAAACAAATGACTCATAGATAGAGTCTTAATAATCAATTAAGGAATACAAATTTCGAGAATAACTCATATATGACCGCACATGTACTAGAATAGATACATAGTTGAAATAAGAGGTAAACGTATTCACACAGGTGTCTTTTGAACATGTATGAAAAAGAAGAAAATTTAATGGTTTTTTTTAAGAAGTCAGAGACAACAAGATTCAACAAAAAAGCGGAAACTGAATCTAGGGAAACTTTACACATTAGTCTCTCAAAGAAATCACGGATATATGTGCTACATAAGACCACGGAAGACAATATATGTCATTTTTATCTGTGCTACAAAACGCCATTTAAGACCACAGAGGTCATTATAATCCACTCTTCTTAATACAGTGTAAGACAAGAGAAGTCAAAATTATTTATTGTCTTGTGTAGCACAGATAATCATGACGTCTATTGTCTAAAATGACCTTTTATAACACAAACAACATACGTCATGATTATCTGTGCTACACAAAACAATAAATGACAACAGACGTCATGATTATCTGTGCTACACAAGACAGTGAATGACAACATACGTTTTGATTATATGTGCTGCACAAGACCATTGAAGACAAAAGACTCGATATTCATCTGTCCTCCACAATACCATATAAAACACCAGTGATATCAAATATAACGAAATACAAATCAGACTATTACAGAAAAACCCACACCTTAGGTCTAAGAAAGACAACATACATCATAATTATCTATGCTACACTAGACACTGAGTGACAACAGACGTCATCGTTATCTGTCCTTTACACCAATGAAATAACATATACTAGCATGAATAATAACAGCTAAGTATTTTAAAGTATACCCCACGTGCAAAACATTAAATTATGCACCAAAGCATTTCCTGTTCCACGAATATAAATTTTCGAATTGATAAGGAGTGTCACAAATCAAGAATTCAAAAATATGAAAAAGTTAAATACAAGTAACAAAATGACTAAACTTCAAGGAAAAATTCTAAACGGAAAGTCCTCAAATGACAAAATCAAAAGCTCAAACACACCAAACGAACAGAAAACAACTGTCACATTGCTGACTTGGTACGGGCATAACATTAAGTAGAAAATGGTGGATAAACCTCTCATTTGTATGTTAGTCGCATCGAATTATATTATATTTACCACAACTTGTGAGCAGAACAAACACACATAAAAGTTAAATATGTCTAAATTTTATGTATAAGCAGTCAACACAGTTACAATCTTAATCACTACAAAAACAAACAAATACAGGTAGGTAAACAAAGATAAACAAATGACAAAAACAGTTAGTAAAATGAAAAACATGAAGGAGTACATTGATCGTCAACAATGTATTTCTCTTTCTTGATGTTCTTGGATTTATTTGTACTGTTATCCCGTCATGCAATGTTGTCATTTTAGCGGTTTATTTAACATGCCATAAAGAGCAAAAGTCTGGCTAGACATTAAACCAGGTTCAACCTACAAGTTGTCTTAAATGTACTGTAATAGTTAAGACCTATGGCAGTTGTTATCTAATAGTTCGTTTCAGTGTATGTTGCATTGTCGTTTGTTTTTGTTGCACTTCAGTTGTCTATTGTTTCGTTGTTTTCCTCTTATAGTGAATGTAATTCCTTCGGTTTTAGTTTGTTACCCGGATTTGTTTTTTCTCAATCGATTTATGACTTTTGAACAGCGGTATACTACTGTCGTCAACTTTAATATGCAATATCAAAAAGCATGGACGAGACATTAGACAAACAATTTCCTGTAGGAGACTGTAAAACAAGTTGATAAACAATCACAAAGCTTCACTAGAACATAATGTAATGTAAACTTACCCAATTCGACCCTTAATACCCTTCTCGTATTGAGAAAAAAGTATCATTTATAGTCTCCCATTCATTCGAGTATCTTTAATGAGTTGTAACAGCACGAGCTGCTGAGTGTGTCCTACCCGAAATTACGAATTTATATCACTAGGTCGATGTCACTGCTGGTCTGCGTTTAATCCCGAGGGTATAACCAGACCAGCACTTACATGTTGTAGATGTTGACATGAATATCAACTATATGGTAATTTAAAAAAAAACACGGACGCTAAAGAAAGAATTATTTGAAATATTATTTGAACGTTTTGATTGTTTTTTCAACGCTATTCAACTTTATACTTGTTTTGCTCTCTAACTATTTTGATCTTAGCGTGACTGATGAGTCTCATGTAGACGAAAGGCGCGTCTTGCTTATTAAATTATTAGCCTGATACCTTTGACAATTATTTGACTAATTTGAGATTCACATGATGTGTGATATATAAATGGCAGGAGACACTTATCTTATCGATATTGCAAGTCGCGGTCCTTTTGGAGTGCATACGATTTCCTCAATTTTTGTTTGCTCTTCTTACTAATTTTCGAGATTTGAATAACATCCGTAAACTACTTTTATCTTAATCTATTTGTCTCTGGTATCACATTAAACCATTCATAGCTTTCTGACATATTCATACCGCTAAATAGCACAATAAATCTCATTTTCTTCCATAATTATTATTGTGTTAGGGAAGCAATTCAAAATAATTTTTTTCTACATATTGAGTCAAAGGTAAATGTTTCGTTCACAATGGTATTACGATCAAATTAAGGAGCTGAGGTTTGATTGCCAATCAGACAACTATTCACCAAAATTTCATGAACTTGAATTTAAAGAAATAGAAAACATGTAATGATAAATGTTAGACAGTCTCTCTCAAGCAAAAACCCATAACCGTAAAATAAAAGGGCACACAATAAAAGCAAGGGGACACATTCTACAGCATACACACAGCACTGCAAAAGATTTAAAAGACTGGTGTATATATATAGTCATCAAGACCGCAATTTCATTCCTGGCGTTCAATTTATAAATTAAGAACTTCTTCTGATTTTGGAATTATGCTCATTTCATGAGTGAGATTTCGTACTTTACAAACAGTCCACATAAAGCATGATAGCGTCTTGTTTTAGGTCTTGATCGTGTAAATTATGCTCGATCGTTACTGACCCATCTCAAGATATGACTTCCCTTCCCGAACATCACCCACAAATTGCAATGGAATTTGAAAATGATAATTTCACTGTACGTAAGACCAGCAAATGTTTTTCTTATAACACAATTGATTAGGCACAAGAACAATGCAATTGTGAAGGGCGATGTTGGTACCATAGGATTAACCGAAGATCCCATTTAGACAAATGGATGGTAGCTGGACCAGAAGTCATTATACTAGAAGATGAATTTGAAAGATTTTGTGGGTTGGGTCAATCTATAACAGATGAACGACCTTATGAAGACTCTACGAAAACACTAAAAGATGTCTTTAAACAGCTTCAAAGCCTTTGTATAGTGATGAACGAGTTTGAAAATTCATTTCTAGAAGAGACGTCAGATTTGTAAAAAAAATACTCCATTTAGGAAATTGTTGAACAGGTAAGATATTGGTCCAAACAATACGAAGATCTTTTGAAGCAAATGCAAAACGAAGTAGAACCTTCTTTTTATAACCAAATAAAAAATAACAACTTCTTATTTTGGCCGCAAAATGAAACTGGAAACGTCTTTGTCAGAAACAAAGATAGAGAACCTTAAAAGTTATTTCGATATCTTTTCTAGACTTTTCATTTCTTGTCACAGTAGATAGTTTTACTTGGAATATTTCTTTATATATAAAAACCAAACTTCTCCTCCGTCTTTATCTCAGAATGATTCTTGAAATAGTGGTATTAAATCGCTGCAAATGGGTTTACTTGAAACATTCTGCGATTTTCTGATCCAAATTTGAACGCAGTTATCGTTGGTGAGGCAGCAATGGTTAATTCTAGGTCACAAAGGTGGGCAAAAATAATTGATAATTATGCAAATGATGTCATACTGCCTGACATAAAATCATGCATCGATAAGTAATCAACAGAGGAGACATTGTATTTGATGTTTAATAAATGAATAATTTAAAGGCTGTTACATTACAAACGCCACGTTTTTGTGCCAGATGGAAAGGTTTTGGTTCTGGTAGAACACCAAGGGTTTGGAGTAGTTTTCTCTGTGAAGATGACAACGAAACTAAATTGTTCAGGTTTCTTGCTGAAAAAATTGCTTCTTAAGAGACTTATAAAAATGTGTATGTTACTCATGGTAAATATTTTTTGCAATTTCAATAAGTATACTTCCTATCTCCGCCTTGTAATCACGAAGAAGCAGATACACGATTTTTCCCCCATGTTCGGCATAATTATGAAAAATGTTGAAAAATGTAATTTTAGGTAATACTGACACAGATGTAATAGTGTCAAGAATTTCAGCAATCGCAAAACTAGGTAGAACACATTGGGGAAAGATTATGGAAGGAATAAAGACTTTTGATGGCTATCTGTACGTGACAGATCAAATGTGTAGCTGCTCTTCCTTTCGTCAATGCATTCAGTGGATGTGACACTTTGTCGAATTGTCGTGGGAAAGGGAAGAGGTCAGCTTGGCTAACAATGGAACGTTTTTCAGATGTAAAGGACGTTTTGTTTTGGCTTAATTATTAAGCTAGGCACGATGTGAATTGTTTGCCAGGAAGCAGCGGTATTGTGATGCACTTCCGCTACAAGAGGTTTTTTTTCCAGAGCACATCAAAAGAGAAGTAAATAAAGGAGGAGTTGTTTGGGGTCAGCCTGATTCATGTATTTGACAGGTACATGTACCAAGTCATGAACACTGGGGTTGGATGAAAGAAAGAATTAATTGGAAACCTAAATGGACTTCTGTGACTGCCGTTGCATCTTCGTGTCAGGAACTTTTGAAATGCGGAGGCAAAAAACCAGATGTGTTGGTAACTGTAAATGCTACCGTTGTGGCCTTCCTTGTACGGGCTGTTGTATAGGCAACTGTCAGTTAATTATAAGATAAGCAACCTGTCTTTCTAACCAAACTAGGTATTTAAACATAACAAAGAGTGTTATCACTTGTTAAGTTGATGGAAATTGTAAAAATATTTTTGTACGTATTTGCCTCCATTTTGGAACCGGAAACCACTAATTCTCTTCATTTATGTGTTGTTTTGTCGTACTTAGGAACTGTTTTTAACGTTTTATGATAACTTACATTGGATTATACCTATAACACATCTTTCAAGGATTAACATCCCTTGTGAACTTGCTTGAAAGTATAAAAATTGAAATTTTTGACTTTTTAGCCGGCATTTTGAAACCGGAAGTCACCTTTAGTTTCATTAATGTATTCTCTAGTCCTAATTTAGGAACTATTATTTAGTTTTTATGAAATCTAACATTTGATTTTACATATAACACACATTTAAAAGGATTAACGAATTATTGCCAATTTGTAATGACGCCATTTTCAAAATGTGTGGTGGCCATCTTGAAAAATTGATTTTTTTTCTGGCCAGCAGCGGATTTTTTATAAGTATCATTTAGTCAACCTTTATACCAAATTTCATGCTTGTATCACGATTTGCACAATTATGTCCATAATATCTCCCACTATTATCTCCATTTCTAATCTTAAGAATGCACGTTACTTAAAATACTTAACCATGGGCCAAATGAAATACCGTAAGTTTGAATTACAAACTCAGATAAAGACCGAATTATTTGCAAATCTATTCTTTTTTCGATAAATGCCTCTACCCTTCGAGACGCAAACTTTGACATCCCGAGTGACACATTATGTTTTGATGAAAAGTTAGTTTTAAAACCAATAAATTTTAACTAAGAAGCTGGCATATTGTTTAACTCCAAGATAAGAATTCATTTCTCTATAAATCATACGGGAAAAAATCGTCCTAAGTAATTTTTTATCCTGAAAATGGCATATGAAGCCTCGAAATCTGCAACACGGAAAACTTGGGAGAAGAGTTTAAAAAACAGAGCACTGAAAACGTCTGATCCTGCTTGCTGGAAATATATTGTAGTTCAGTTCCTTCCGTGTAATACATACAATCTTACATTGATCGTTTTTCTTAGCTTCAAAACCGCCACCTCGTGTCAAACATAGCCGACAACCCGCATGGGGCGTTCTACACGGTGGAGTTGATGTTTTAATCAATAATCTTTGGATTACACTTGTGTTCTAGCAATAGCTTGACTATTTCATTATGACCTTTATGTGACGCAAAATGTAATGCAGAATTACTGTTTTATCAATAATATTTGGATAACACTTGTGTTATAGTAATAGTTTGACTATTTCAGTATGTTCTCGAGCTGACTTAAAGTGCAATGCAGAGTTGCTGTTTACATTAATAATGTTTGGATTACACTTGTGTTCTTGCAATAGTTTGACTATTTCAGTATGTCTGTTGTAAAATACTTTTACATTCTTTTATTATAGACATTTTCGTTTAATTGGTAAACGTCTTAACGTCGTTTACCGCGGTAATTACGTAACTGTATATTCGACGTCGCTACTTAGCGACGTTATTGTATTCCTACATGTAGTTTAGATAAAGATTTCGTTCTATGAAGACGTTCTTATCATTTCTTTAGAATATATGTCAAATTGGTGCCGTGACAAAAAGAACGATGAGTTCTAAACTCAAAGCTATTCGAGCTGGACATCGTGGTGCAGTCACGAAACTACTGAAGCGAGTGAGCGGAAATTTCGAGGAGTTATCAAAGGAATACGATGTCAATGAAATTATGTCAATCAGGGAAATGATACGGAAAAAGGAAACAGTTATTTCGGAGCTCAACGATAAAATTGTGGAAGAAATTTCGGAAGAGGATATTCAAGAAGAGATAGAAGAAGCCGACAGGTATGAATTTGATATTCAAATTACTCTAACAAAATTAGCAAAAGTAATCCGGGAAGCAGATAGCACAACATCTTCGAAACAGCAACAATTAAACCCGCACGCCACAGAATTTACACTTTCAAACAACCTAATAAACCCTACTCCAGTAAGTTTCACGCCAGCAAATAATTCTTCATCTACATTTTCAAACTCCAGTATGTACCATAAATTACCAAAGCTTACCCTACCCACGTTCGGAGGAAATATACTGGAATGGCAGCCATTTTGGGATTCCTTTTGTGCAGCAGTTCATGAAAATTTGTCCTTAAACGACGTTCAGAAGTTTAACTATTTAAGGTCTCAATTGTACGGAGAAGCAAGCCAATGCATCTCAGGATTACAAATTACAAACACAAATTACGCTCAAGCCCTACATATATTGAAACAGAGATTTGGTCAACCCCACAAAATTGTGAATGCCTATATGCAAAGCCTTATTAGTCTACCTAGTCCATCCGCGAATATTAGAGACATAAAGAACTTTTACGACAGTATGGAGAATTACATTCGAGGTCTTGAGGGAATGGGACAAACACATGAATCGTACGGGAGCCTTCTAGTACCAATTATCTTAAATAAAATTCTGGGAAACATCCGACAAAATATGGTACGCGTTAATGGAAATGATAGATGGAATTTACAGTTGCTACGTGACGCAATTCAGCATGAAATTACTATCCAAGAAGCAGGTCAGTCCGTAAGTTGTTATGAATCAGAATCAGAATATACATCTACGTCAGCATTTATAGTAAGTACAAAACGAAACTACGAATCAAATAACAGAGATTTAACCAGCAAACCCTGTATATATTGTAACGACATTCACGCTCCAACTACATGCATGACGGTAATAAATATTGATGACAGAAAGCGCACAGTTAAGGAGAAACAGTTATGTTTTAATTGTTTGGGAAGACACAGAATTGCAAACTGCAAATCAATAAATACATGTAAAATTTGTGGTAAACGACATCACACAAGTATTTGCAATAAGGCGGAGCAATATACGCAAAACGAAGCAAAAACAGAAACGGAAAATTACAATTCAGAAAAACTAGACAGCAATCTCTCAGTAGCAAGCATGCAATCATTAACGACATCAGTAAGAGCTCAAGTACTTTTGAAAACCGCGATAGTTACAGTCTCGTCCGACAAAACCCATTTTAGTCAAGCAAACACCTTATTCGACGAAGGTGCACAGCGCAGTTTTATTACCAAGGATATGGCAGATAAATTAAACTTGAAACCCGTGAGAAATGAAGATATAACGGTCTCCGGATTCGGTGAAACAAATACGAAGGTAAGACATCTTCAAGTGGCTACTGTTTATTTACGAGCCCAGACTACAAAATTAATACCAATTAATGTACTTATCGTTCCAAAGATTGCTCACCCTATACAAACATACGCAAGAAATCAGTCACATTTTCCGTACTTAAATGGATTTAAATTAGCACACCCTGTATCACGTGACGAGGACTTTGAAGTTTCTATATTAATTGGCGCTGATTACTTTTGGGATATTGTAGAGGACAAAGTTATTCGAGGACCGGGATCAACCGCAGTGAAATCGAAAGTAGGCTACTTATTATCTGGGCCTATGCATCGAAATTCATCAGAACATTACAGTCCGTCATTTTCACCAATCATGAATATGTTAACCCCGCACAGACATGAAGAACGTGAGAAAATCAAGACATCAGAGAACTTTACGACAAGCCGTATTCACTACAAACCACCCACTGTTAATGCAAATATGTTACGAACAGATTTTACGGAGATTGAAAGCGTTTACAACTATCGTCCAGTATCGTACATTACGCGGGATCCGAGATCCAGAGCAATTGACACCGTCACATTTATTTCAAGGGAGGAGAATATCACCTGAGAACTTTATGCACACAGAGGACAATATGAACGCATCAACAGAACCAAATGGACTTATTACTACACGGCCAATTGTTAACTTCCTCTTGAAATATGAACAGTAAACTCATTTTGAGGCCCCCAGAATGTTGTAAAATACTTTTACATTCTTTTATTATAGACATTTTCGTTTAATTGGTAAACGTCTTAACGTCGTTTACCGCGGTAATTACGTAACTGTATATTCGACGTCGCTACTTAGCGACGTTATTGTATTCCTACATGTAGTTTAGATAAAGATTTCGTTCTATGAAGACGTTCTTCATCATTTCTTTAGAATATATGTCAAAATGTCTTTTACCTGGATCAGAATACAATGCAGACTTAATGCTTTAAGTAATAATGTCTGAATTACTCTTGCATTTTTGTAATAGTTTGACTATTTCTGTATATCCTTTACCTGGATCATAATACAATGCAGACTTAATGTTTAAGTAATAATGTTTGGAAAACACTTGTGTTCTAGCAATATTTTGACTTTTTCAGTATGTCCTCCATCTGATGGAACACACAATGCAGGGTTGCTGTATTCATTAATAACTTTTGGATCACACTTGCGTTTTAGAAATAGTTTTACTAAATATTTCAGCTGACGCAAAAATCAAAACAGAGTTGCCTTCGTCATTGATAATGTTTGGATCACACTTGTGTTCTATCAATAGTTTGACTATTTCAGTATGTCCTTTATCTGACGCAATATACAATGCAGAGTAGCCGTTTTCATTAATAATGTTTGGATCACACTTGTGTTCTAGCAATAAATTGACTGTTTCAGAATGTTTTTTACCTGGAGCAGAATACAATAAAGAGTTAACTATTTAATTGATAATGTTTGGATTACACTTGTGTTCTAGCAATAGTTTGACTATATCAGTATATCCTTTATCTGACGCAACATGCAATGCAGAGTATCCGTTTTCAGCAACAATGTTTGAATCACATTTGTGTTCTAGCAATAGTTTGACTATTTCAGTATATCCTTTATATGACGCAACAAACAATGCAGAGTATCCGTTTTCATCAACAACGTTTACATCACACTTGTGTTCTAGCAATAGTTTGACTATTTCAACATGTCCCTTTTCTGACGCAATAAACAATGAAGAGTGGCTGTTTTCGTCAATAATGTTTGGATTACACTTGTGTTCTAACAATAGTTTGACTATTTCAGTATATCCTTTATCTGACGCAACAAACAATGAAGAGTTGCTGTTTTCGTCAATAATGTTTGAATCACATTTGTGTTCTATCAATAGTTTGACTATTTCAGTATATCCTTTATATGACGCAACAAACAATGCAGAGTATCCGTTTTCATCAACAACGTTTGAATCACATTTGTGTTCTAGCAATAGTTTGACTATTTCAGTATATCCTTTATCTGACGCAACAAACAATGCAGAGTATCCGTTTTCATCAACAACGTTTGCATCACATTTGTGTTCTAGCAATAGTTTGACTATTTCAGTATATCCTTTATCTGACGCAATAAACAATGAAGAGTTGCTGTTTTCGTCAATAATGTTTGGATTACACTTGTGTTCTAGCAATAGTTTGACTATTTCAGTATATCCTTTATCTGACGCAATATACAATGCAGAGTATCCAATTTCATTAACAATGTTTGGATTACACTTGTGTTTTAGCAATAGTTTGACTATTTCAGTATATCCTTTATATGACGCAACAGACAATGCAGAGTATCCGTTTTCATCAACAACGTTTACATCACACTTGTGTTCTAGCAATAGTTTGACTATTTCAACATGTCCCTTTTCTGACGCAATAAACAATGAAGAGTCGCTGTTTTCGTCAATAATGTTTGGATTACACTTGTGTTCTAGCAATAGTTTGACTATTTCAGTATATCCTTTATCTGACGCAATATACAATGCAGAGTATCCAATTTCATTAACAATGTTTGGATTACACTTGTGTTCTAGCAATAGTTTGACTATTTCAACATGTCCCTTTTCTGAAGCAATAAACAATGAAGAGTCGCTGTTTTCGTCAATAATGTTTGGATCACACTTGTGTTCTAGCAATAGTTTAACTATTTCAGTGTATCCTTTAGTCGACGCAATATACAATGAAGTGGTACTGCGTTTATTTATAATGTTTGGATTACACTTGTGATCTAGCAATAGTTTAACTATTTCAACATGTCCCTTTTCTGACGCAATAAACAATGAAGAGTCGCTGTTTTCGTCAATAATGTTTGGATTACACTTGTGTTCTAGCAATAGTTTGACTATTTCAGTATATCCTTTATCTGACGCAATATACAATGCAGAGTCGCTGTTTTCGTCAATAATGTTTGGATTACACTTGTGTTCTAGCAATAGTTTGACTATTTCAGTATATCCTTTATCTGACGCAATATACAATGCAGAGTATCCAATTTCATTAACAATGTTTGGATTACACTTGTGTTCTAGCAATAGTTTAACTATTTCAACATGTCCCTTTTCTGACGCAATAAACAATGAAGAGTATCCGTTTTCATCAACAACGTTTACATCACACTTGTGTTCTAGCAATAGTTTGACTATTTCAACATGTCCCTTTTCTGACGCAATAAACAATGAAGAGTCGCTGTTTTCGTCAATAATGTTTGGATTACACTTGTGTTCTAGCAATAGTTTGACTATTTCAGTATATCCTTTATCTGACGCAATATACAATGCAGAGTATCCAATTTCATTAACAATGTTTGGATTACACTTGTGTTCTAGCAATAGTTTGACTATTTCAGTATATCCTTTATCTGACGCAATATACAATGCAGAGTCGCTGTTTTCGTCAATAATGTTTGGATTACACTTGTGTTCTAGCAATAGTTTGACTATTTCAGTATATCCTTTATCTGACGCAATATACAATGCAGAGTATCCAATTTCATTAACAATGTTTGGATTACACTTGTGTTCTAGCAATAGTTTGACTATTTCAACATGTCCCTTTTCTGACGCAATAAACAATGAAGAGTCGCTGTTTTCGTCAATAATGTTTGGATCACACTTGTGTTCTAGCAATAGTTTAACTATTTCAGTGTATCCTTTAGTCGACGCAACATACAATGAAGTGGTACTGCGTTTATTTATAATGTTTGGATTACACTTGTGATCTAGCAATAGTTTAACTATTTCAGTATGTCCTTGAGCTGACGCAATAAACAATGCAGAGTTGCCGTATTCATTAACAAAGTCTGGATTACACTTGTTTTCAAGTAGTATTTTGACTATACGTGTATAACCAAGTTTTGACGCAATATACAGAGGAGCAAACGTTGGCGGTCTTCCTTCTTCTATAATAATATCATTTCTTATTACAAATTCATTAGAGATAAAGTCTTCATCTACATCAAATGGTTTCCATTTCGGATTACACTTATCAAAATCGTCCCCGATTATCAAATCTTCATCAGACAATTCATCGTCATTATACGGGGATGAGTCGGAGTCAGAGTCTGGAGTTTTCTGCCTTGATGTTTTTTCACTTTGTTCATTAGGATTAGAACTTGTTATATTTTTATAACAATCCAACGTAGGTAATGATTCTAATTCTAATGATGTGGATCCTACAAAGTCGTCATCAGGTTCATACTGATACTTTGTTGATGATCCTATAGCTTCTACATTATACGGACCTTGATACTCCGTTGGCGTTGCTATACATTGCACCTTTGTACCCCTTTTTTTATACTTCAGTAATAGAGTAACAATTTCTACATAACCTTTGCTAGTAGCGATATAAAGTGGTGATACATAACTTGTGTTACATAAATTGTCACAGCCATGGGAGAGTAGTAATGCGACTATTTTTTGATTGCCATTTAATGTGGCTAAAATAAGAGGCGTTATTTTGTCTTTATTGATCAAGTTTATATCACAATCATGTGCTAGCAATAATTCTGCTGTTTCCATTTTATTATATTGTACTGCTAGGTGTAAAGGTGAATTCCCATTCAAATTGGATATATTAGGATCGGCCTTATTATGTATCAAAAGTGTGACAATATCTTCATTGTAATATTCAATTGCCAAATAAAGTGGTGAATTGCCAAGGTTATCACAATCATTGACATTTACATTATACTGTAATAATAACTTGACAATTTCTACCGATCCATCAAACACTGCTCCACATAAAAGCTGTCCATGTGACTTACACGTATGAAGGAATTTGTTTTCCAATAGCATCTTTAAGATGTTTTTATTTCCACCGGCTAGTAAAAGAGGGGACTTTTCATCTTGACAAAAATATCCAGCTTTAATTTCATCCTTCAACAGCAGTGAAACAGCATCTTCATATCCGTATGATATGGCAATTAAAAAAGACAGTCTATACTCTCTTAAAATATCATTACAGGGAACAGAATGACACTTGTGAGATGATAATAATGCTAAAACATCTACATGAATATTATCACTTTTAAAATACTGTTGTAGGGCAACACCTTTTTCATCCTTCAAAATTTTAACAATAGATTCAAAAAGTATTGCGTGCATCTCGTGCAAGACAATGCTTAACTTTGAATTACTATACTTAGTACAGGTATCTGAACAACATGTAGGTTTTAAAACATGGAAGTGTTTCTTTAAAAAATTAACGCAAAAAAGTTGTTTAGGGTCAAACATATTAAGATAAATATGAACAAAAAAACAATTGTGTTGAAACATTAATTCAACTATACTGCTGTATCCTAGATCAGAGGCAATATAAAGTGGGTTCCAATTGTTATGTTCATCAATATTCATATTGCATTTACTTTCTAACAGCAACTTAACAATAGGCTGAAATCCCATCCAAGATGCGACATACAGAGGAGACATACCATATTTGCTACAAAGATCAGGGTTACATTTGTTGTTTAATAGTAACTTAACTACATCAACGTTTCCATCCCAACATGCTAAGAATAATGGTGTTCTTTGATATTCATCGGACACGTTTATATTCAAATTTATATCTATCAAAAAACAAATCATATCGAAGTATCCTTGTTTTGTCATTTTCAGCAAAGGAGAAGATTTCTTGTTTGAATGCATGGACATTGGCACTTCTAGGTCAGCTTTATGCTTTTTAAACCATGAAATAAGCTTTGTTCTAAATAATTTATATTGTAACTGGTAATTCAAAAATACTTTCTCAACATTGCCTTGTTTAATTTCCGTGCACAAACGTTCAAGGTAGTCTTCTTCGTTTTCAGCGGATACGATAATAATATTTTCACTTTCAGGTGCTCCTACAGATTTAAATTGAAAACGATCACGTATTACATCTGAATGAGCATACTCAATAACGAGATCAAACATGTACTGCCCAAAAAACGAAATCATAATATCGTAGATTTTATCATGAATGACAGTGTACTTATTTTCATTTTCAATGACGAAAGACTGCATTAATAACTCTAACTGTTGTTTCACTATCTTGATAGAAAAATGAAAGGGAATTTTAAATTCTTCTGACAAATCTTTTAAAATAGTTCTGATTTTAGACGTTCTACATAAAAGTGCCTTTGGTACACTGTTGTTGTAAATTACAAATAAAAATAACGTAGCCACAATCGTTTGGTCAGGCAGCTCCATCATATAATGTAACTCCTGTTGAACAAAATCAACTGGTCTAGAAAATAATTTTTCTATATCTTTGGATGTTTTGTTAGCAGAAAGCTTACATAGGAGCGGGAAAAAATCGTATTTGTTAAAGTGTTCTGTTGACACGAGGGAAGCAACAGTATCTTCAGGAAGGTATTTCCCTGCAATCATTACCCTTTCATCAACAGTTAAAGTGTGTTCATTTGACAACAAGTTGCAAACAGTTCTGCAAATGACGTCATTGTCTTTTTTAATTTGATTATATATGTGTGTTCTACATGAAGAAAAAATCTTAACAGTTTTCTTTTGCAAGATCTTGTTAATCTGCTCTGACAGGCTCGACCAAGTTTCAATTTTCGGCTGTTGTAACATATATTTTCCATAAACATCATCGAAGACGAAAATCTGTTTCCTTTCAGGATTAAAATAGTTTCTCAAATCTATGGGATCATGACTATCAATAATATCGTAATCTTGATAAAAATTCAATTGTAGTGCAAGATGGTGCACAGCAGTGGACTTTCCGCAACCAGGAGACCCTATTACTGTTATGGTATTTGCAGTTGTGGCGAGTTTTTTAAGATGTTGAATAGCTGATGTTTCAACCACTTGCTGATCCAGTATCTTCCATCCATCGATTATAAGATCAATCACCTCTACAAAATATAGCAAATAAGTAATATGTGTTCCAAATATCTCACCTAATGCTTTAGGGATTCGGTAGATTTAAAACGTCAGAATTGGAAAAAAAAATTTAACAATTATAAAGCAGAATATTTTTCTGCAAACAAATAAAAAATCATTTTCCCTCATAATCGGTTTCTTAATTTTTTTTAGCAATTATACTGTCAAGCATCTCTTCAAACTATGACGAAAATTAAAACAGGTTCTAAGTTCAAGTTTCAAACTTTCTTTAGAAAACAAGTATTTAAACATTATATCTCACGCAAATTAAGCACACACGCGACCCGTGAATAAAGATATGCCAGAGCAAGTGTCGTTTTCCTTGCAATTCCTTTGACATATCTTGGTGAACCTATGGCATCCTAAAAATATTTACTGTAGATAGCTCTCAACGAACTTTATATTGATATTTTTTTGCGAACACAGCGAAAATTAATGTTTTATTCGGATTAAGGATATTGGTTTGATGCTTTTATATTGGGGTCGATCGTGCTACCAGAAAGACAGATGTGTTTGGCCTAATAAAAGCATTGATGGTATCAGTTATCGGGGTTATGTATTCCTGATAAAAGTTTCTTTCTGTCTGTAAAACATTTCTATGTAATAAAAAAAAACACAAAAATTTACCAAAACCACTATTAAAAGTCTATTGGTGGTTTTTATCTCATTATTTTATGTAGATCTTGTACTTCTGATTTTTTTATGAGAGTTGTTATCCCTTTTCAAAATCACTAGCAGAGATGTACAATCTGGTAAAACATTCAAACGTAGTAACGCACCAGAGAAGATTAGTGGTTGTTTCAGTTCTATTGATATTTCTGTAGATATTTATATTGAAGTTGTGGTTCCGATCGTTTTTGCTAGTCACAATTTCTGTTTTATTTTTTATATTATGTGTATTTTTTCAAATCAATTGGCAACATCGCTATGATTGCAAAAAAAAACCCACAGCAATCGTCTCTTTAAATTTTTGCAGAATAAGGAGAAAAAATAGATATTGATATAGTTAAATATTTTGCTTTCTGTCAGTTTTTTTGTGTGTCTCTATTCCGATTTTCAAGATAAACAATTAATTGTATTTTACCCTTCTTATTTTTTTCCAGCAAAGTTTACCGTATTGATTGTCAAATAGTGATATAATGAATAATCTAAAATCAAGACACATTGAGGACAAATACTTGTCAATAATTTTTTTGGTTCAGTGGTAAAGAAAGAGCAGTTCTTTGAAAACAAAATTAGCAAAGACGGACGACAGACGACGGACACCAAGTGAAAGCAGAAGCTTATACTGGTCCTTTTCTTTTACATAATTTTGATTAATTGTATATCCTTTCTTTCCGTTCGTTATATATATATATATATATACCAAAGCAGATATATTATACACAGAACATAGAGTACACGGAATACAAGTCATCTTTACGACAAATTTACATACCTTGAAATCCTTTTGGAATTGGATGGTTTGACCTCTCATTATTTCTAAACTCGTTACATATTTCCATATCATTTTTGTCTAGTGTGGACACTTTTAGATCATTACATTTTTGTTGAAAGTCGATACCACCTAAACGTACCACCGCCTGTAAAAAATATCCGCCTCAATGTCAGAGTGTAATATTAAAAGGTATTTTGCTGAAAAAATTCCAGTGGACAAAGATGATCTTGGTATTTGACTAAAGTTACGTCAAATGTGGAAAGGGGGACGTAATTCAGAGTGGTCTACAGTGATCATTAATTGTTTAACTCTGGTGTTGCAATTATGAACTTAACTCGTGGCGAGGTTTGTTCAAATGTGATATTTGTTTTACAAGGAACGAAAGTTTTCCTCGTGAAATAAGTTTGCTTTCTACCGATACTCTGGCTTCTTTTGTCATAAAAAAGGTCTTATACCTTTGGTTGGTCTGTTTTATAATAAGAAGTTCACGACTACTGAAATTTCAGCTTATTATTATTGAAAAGAATTATCACTGAGATTATAATCACAAATTAACTGTTTAATGAATAAAGGCAATAGTAGTGTAGGAATAATTGATAACAATTGCTATGTTCCTGACTAATATTTAATAAAATTTTTCGAAATACTATTTTCTATCCCAGGAAAAATAACCTAAGCTGTATTTTGTCAAAACTATCTGAATTAGGGTCCTCAATGCACTCCAACTTCTTACTTTATTTTGTCTTGTTACTGTTGTTAACTCGAGTTTCACTGATGAGTCTGGTATATACGAAACGCGCGCTTCAGGCGTATATCTATGATCTATTAATTAACGCGACGAAGGGTTTCTCACTGTTCTGTCAAAATATCGGGGTAGTAAAATTCATACGACTTTCCAAGCAATGTTCATTTATCCGACACCTTCGATAGGTAATATGTCCCTGAGAGTTGTGGATTTTTGTAAATAAAAAACCAAAGTTGCGAGTTGCTTCCCAGCATTTGTTCACAATCCTCTTTTTATAACTTTAAAAGAGGGACGAAAGATACCAGAGGGACAGTCAAACTCATAAATCGAAAATAAACTGACAACGCCATGGCTAAAAATGAATAGGACAAACAGACAAACAATAGTACACATGACATAACATAGAAAACTAAAGAATAAACAACACAAACCCCACCAAAAACTAGGAATGATCTCAGGTGCTCCGGAAGGGTAAGCAGATCCTCCTCCACATGTGGCATCCGTCGTGTTGCTCATGAGATAACAAATCCGGTAAATAGTCTAATTCGGTAGGTCACATTTATGAAAGGGAAGGGGATTGTAGTTACGACATTAGGGACATATCTGATAGCATTTCTGAACCGGTTATTCCATTCAACATTTCAGAGTTCAATTAATAACTTTGTTTAAAGTAGAAAGGTCAAGTTGAATATTGGTATTAGCTCATGTGTGTTTACATAAGGTCTCAACTGACGTTCTCTTCGATTTTTTTTTATACTGAAGTTTCAGATTTTGTGAATAACATTAACGGTACCAAGTTTTGATTCGTCAAATTGATTGCGTACAAAAGAAATGGAGTATCGCAATGAGCCAAACATTTATCACCTTTCGAGTATAAATATTTTATTTTCGTTATATGTGGTTGCTCTTTTGTGTACCCTTCTAAATGAAGGAACTAAACTTTGGAATTTGGAATGCACTATGACTAGAAGTATGAGTACATTGTATATTTTCATTTGTATGCATGAACTACTACAATAGTTTAAATTTGAAACAAATAGAACTATATTTTTTTTCAAAAAGGCTTTTTTTTTTTTTTTTTTTTATAGATATCGTATAAAATTTTATTTGCTTTGTCGATACTAGTACTATAACCTGGTTAAAACCAAATTGTCTTAAATTTTAAAACAGAATTATAAGGCAATTTCATTATATATATATATTCCTCCAGTATTTTTTCATTCTTACTTGGATGGGATGATACTATAATGACACTGTTTCAAACCAGAAGGTATAAAAACATTGAGGTCCTGAGTATCATGAGCTCGTTTACAATTTACCGCACCTGTAATAACGCTTTATTGCGCGAGAAACTTTATCCCATTTGTGTTTTGAGTTGTTTTAAACGTCTGGCTGATATTTTCAAAACGGTTATTAACAGCATTAGGGAGCTACCATTTGATTTTTATGGGGGGGGGGGGGGGGGGGTAGGGGGGGGGGCTAGGATGAAAAATTTTGTCCTGCCTTTTTTTTAGCTGTAATCTGTCCTGCCTTTTTATTTTTCACTCTGTTCGGTCTTGCTTTTTTTTATAGTTTATTCTGACTTTTTATTACCTAAATTGTAGTCCTGACTCTTTTTTTGCAAGTGTCTCATCCTGCCTTTTTTTTTACTCAAAACTCCTGTCCTGCCTATTTTTTTCAAATTTCATCCTAGCCCCATCCCCCCCTAAAAATCAAATGGTAGCTCCTTTACAATAATATTATTAAAAATAATAGTTGAAGATCTTATTAACATCTCGAATAAGAGTAGAGATGGAAAATGCAAATGTTACTATGAATTTTCACAATGATTAAGAATATTTCTATAACTTTCAATTATAACCTGGCTAATGTCAGTCCACATCTCTTGAAATTCTATGTTAGATAATGTTGCATTATCCCAGTGTGCTACCAAATTTCTATAATGCTTCACCCTGGACAAATCAGCTCCGACCCTCACGTCTGATGGCAATGGGAGTAGATCTCCAACGAGAATATCAGCTAGGTTTCTCAAAAGACAGACCATTAAGGTTAGGTCAAAACTTTTCGAAGAAGCTTCACCTGAAATTATTCCAGGTTCAACATAATTTTGCAAGTAATTTCAACTATTTGTTATTCTTTAACCGTCTGTCTTATCATTGTAAGGTAATTGAATATGTTTTGTCGAAGTTAACAATGCTTTCATCTTACTAATTTGATACATAACCTAACAGAAGGGACAATTTCAAAGGATTTACATTTCTATCTTAAATACTCCCATAGATATCTAGGTCATGTGCTGCTATTTATAGGCACTTATATTATAGTAAATATAAAAGCAGCACTGTCAGTGCTTTCATCCATCTCGGGAAATTTTAAGACTATGAACGTCGTTATGGGGAACACATTTGTATTATGACGTAACGTCATTGTTCGTAACATATTAGTATTATGAAGTATATATATATATTATACAGTATTTTTTTTAAAATATATTACATTGAAAATAAATAACTATCCATTTTTACAGTATTGTAATCAAGTCATTTAGAACAAAAAAAGCCACTAGCTAGTTTGGAAGAACATTATGTGTCCCAAATTAAGGAAATGTATGTTTTCACAATCGATTTTATAAATCATGTTTGAAAATCCTTGGCTTTAAATTAAAGACCTTCGTTTACATAAATAGTAAAATCATAAGGTTCTTAATACCTTGATCAGATTCCAACGCAAATCTTATTGTGGTAACGTAGCATTTATGCAGTAACTTTGTACACACAAAAAAAGCATTATGAAGGAAAATACATAAGATTTGTAATAAATACTTGAGGGAAATAATAATAATGTCACATATAAAAGGATGATGACAATCTTTTTTTAAACGTTCTTAAGATAATTTATCCCTTTCATCAAGAAAATGATAGTTTAAGAAGTGAATGTGCCACCCATGAAATTGAAAATGGAAATGGGAAATGTGTCAATTAAACTCATCATAGATACCAGGACTAAATTTTGTATATACGCCAGACGCGTGTTTCGTCTACAAAAGACTCATCAGTGACGCTCCAATCCAAAAAAGTTAAAAAGGTCAAATAAAGTACGAAGTTGAAGAGCATTGAGGACCAAAATTCCTAAAAGTTTTGCCAAATACAGCTAAGGTAATCTATGCCTGAGGTAGAAAAGCCTTAGTATTTCAATAATTCTAAATTTTGTGAACAGTAAATTTAAAGCGACAACAACCCAACCAAAGAGCAGAAAATAACACAAGGCCACCAATGGTCTTCAACACAGCGATACAATCCCGCAATCGGAGGTGGGCTTCAGCTGGCCACTTAACAAAAATGTGTACTAGTTCAGTGAAAATGGATGTCACATTAAACTTCGAAACATTTAATAGAACTTATCTTTTTCTATATTTCTATATGTCTATATCTTGACATATTAGTTTATTTTCACTTTGAAATTAAAAAAATGGAAACCTGTTATAATATAAATGATCTTTTGATGTTGATTTTTTACCCTATGCACTAGACAATAACAATCAAAACCAAGGAGTAAACAAAGACTCACAAAACCAAAGGACATTTACATCAACAGTTATAAATGATAAATAAGAAACAACACGAACTGCACTAAACACCGGGAGTGAAAGTAGGTGATCCGGAAGGATAAGCATTTCCTGTACCGTATACGGCACCCGTCGTTTTATGTCTTTGTTCATTTCGGTAATGATGGAAGGTTATTATGACTGAGGAAGAATATCAGATATGATTTCTGACACGCTTTTGTCATAATGGTCAATCAGCTCATGATGGCGACCGTAAAATTTCTTACGTGATGACCTTAATTTGATAGATTCATAGCCCTGTCTTAACATCTCAATATTAAACAGCAATGACATATGTTTAGTTTTATATTGAGATTTTCAAACATGAACAATGTTATAAATAATGACTGCCACTAAACTATGTATGCCTGTTTTTGGTCAATTTATTCTTCATTCCAATATACATACTTTCGTCAGCACCTAACGTCTTTTCATTCGGTAGTCATCACTGTCACATAATGAACAAGTAAGAAAGCTATGATAGTACTGAGTAAAAGTACATGAAATTAAACTTCGATTTACAAACGCCTGTGAAACAAATAATCATCAAAATAAACTTTCAACAAAAAAAATATTAGATTACTGGAGTTATATATATGAGATAAATTCGATATTTCATGAAATGTGTTTAAAAAATTTTGCCATCGCGGTGCCTTTTGGAGCCTACCTTCTGATATGAGTTTTGCGCAATGTTGAAACCTTTATCGTAAGGTGTATTATTTATGTTTCTGTAAAAACAAAGGATATTGCGTATACATCCATGTTACAAAATAGATACATGAGCATCTAAAACAAAACCATAGAAAGCAGAGGAACAGCACTTTTATTGCTGTTCTCCATCTTAAAGTCACAGTGATGCCTTCAACACAGGGCTAAATAACTCTCACCTCAATGTAAGTTTAAGACGGTCCCTATCACCAGCTCGACTGGAATACCTGCATACATGAAAGGCTTTGAGCGTTCATTAGACCAAATTGTTAAAATATTTTACCAAATTGAAGTTTGAATTCATGCATCTGTACAAACGAATCAAATGGTATATAGAAATGAAGTAAAATAGTTAACCGATTGATTAATTTAAAGATATAAATTCAAACTGCAATTTGATAAAACATTTGAGCAAATTGGTTTTGTAAAAACAAACACCTTTCGGATATGCATAGTACATATTTGTCGTATGGGGTTTGGTTGGTAGTTGGTTGATCATTTCCAAAATTTTCACGTCTCCTTAGTTTAAGTTTGTGGTTTAGGTTTTTGAATACTAGTACCGCCATATATAGTATACACTTTCTTGATAGAGCAAAAATTAAGTAAAATATAAATACAAGAGTAAACAAAATAAAACCAACACTGTATGAAATCTTAACTCTCTTGTGTTCGAAATGCATCCAAAGACCTACCTGCAACAAGAACGCTCAAAATAAAAAAAACTCAAGGACAAGATTCAACAAAACGTTAAGTCAAAAGTCTAGTTCAAAATTTGTCTGGAGGAGCAAACAGAAGGTTCATCAAACCTATCAGATCCTACTTTTGATGCAACTAGTGTACCCTATGTCAATAATGATTTTATATGGTAAACTATCCATCCATTTAATGATATAAAGAAACTTATAAACAGCATGTG
Source organism: Mytilus edulis (assembly GCF_963676685.1). Classification (NCBI taxonomy): domain Eukaryota; kingdom Metazoa; phylum Mollusca; class Bivalvia; order Mytilida; family Mytilidae; genus Mytilus; species Mytilus edulis. The sequence goes on along the minus strand of NC_092349.1, from coordinate 42,786,377 downwards.
CTCTGAAAATGTCAGTCTAAGCAATTTAGGAAAACTGATTTTTGAGGTGTGTTTTGTATGTCAGTTTTAGCTATTTGCTAACCATATTGACAAATTTACAAATCGAATATTTACCTGTTCTGGGAAATAATAAATCCCACTGTTTCTGGTTGATTACGCGTTTTCTCTTCAGTGGAACAAGAACCTTAAATTTATTCTGATTTAGAACTTTTTGTAATCCTCCGGGGAAAAACTCGTGGTCAAACTGGACTCTTACTGCTTGTGGCGCTACTCTAAGTATAAGATTGATAATCCGCAAGTAGTTTGCTTCTTCCTCAGTAATGGCCTTCTGTGTTTCCTTTATATTGTAAAGGGATATCGCTGAACATTCAGTAACTGCCATATTGATGCTGAAATACAATTAACAATAACTGTATCAAAAGTTTACACTCTGTATAAACTTGAAGGAGACCAAACATATATAAATCAAACTTATATATGATGAAAGTTTGACAATCACTCATTATAGTTGACACTGAAATGCTGGAATATATATAATACTTTTCAGCATTTCATTTTCCCAATTAAACTCATATTGACAAAGGCTTTATTTTATAATGTTTAAATAATGACCCTTGTCAAATATGCCAGTGGGTTTTGAAACCGTAATTCAAATATAATGTCATTTTATTCGTGTCATTAGGTTGCTGAGTAATTAATGATAGTTTTCATAATTTCCTTTATCTTATGAGTTTAATGACTAGCACAAATGTATCCTGAATTATTTTTTTAGTTTTACGAACGTCATCTAAATTTTGATCAAATGTTGTATTAATTATTTGAATGTTTAAAAGAGGGACGAAAGATACCAAAGGGACAGTCAAACTCATAAATCTAAAACAAACTGACAACGCCATGGCTAAAAATGAAAAAGACAAACAGAAAAACAATAGTACACATGACACAACATAGAAAACTAAAGAATAAACAACACGAACCCCACCAAAAACTAGGGGTGATCTCAGGTGCTCCGGAAGGGTAAGCAGATCCTGCTCCACATGCGGCACCCGTCGTGTTGCTTATGTGATTACAAATCCGGTAAATAGTCTAATTCGGTAGGTCAAATTCATGAAAGGGAAGGGGATTGTAGTTACGACGTGAGGAACATATCCGATATCATTTGTGAAATGGTTATTCCATAACGGTCAACCAACTCGTGATGGCGTCCGTAAAATTTACGAAGGGATGATTTCAACTTCACCATTTGGAACTCTTGATTTAATAGCTTCCTTGTGAGCAGTAACCCTCTATCAAGAAAATCATGATAGGAAATGCAAGCACGGGAATATCGTATCAATTGAGAGATATATACCCCGTATGCAGGTGCTGCTGGAATGTTGCTACTTAGAAATGGAAAGTTCACAATTGGAAAGCTGAAATCATCTCTTTTGTCGTAAAGTTTTGTCTTCAACCGACCCTCATTGTCAATTTCTAGATGTAAGTCAAGATATGAAACTGACTTAACTGTATCTGTAGTATCCTTTATCTCCAATTCGATGGGATAGATGCGTTCCACATAGTCACCAAATTTTGAATTGTTTAGTGAAAGAACGTCATCTATATAGCGGAAAGTAGAGTTAAAGGATATTGCTAACTTCTTATCTTTCTTCCTAAGAAGTTCCTGCATGAAGTCAGCCTCATAATAATAAAGAAACAAGTCAGCAAGTAGAGGGGCACAGTTTGTTCCCATTGGTATGCCGACAGTCTGTTGAAAAACACGTCCTCCGAACGTAACAAATATGTTGTCAATCAAGAAATCAAGCATCTTGATAATATCGGTTTCAGAGAATTTTTTGTTTGAATCAGAGTGATTCTTTACAAAGTAGGATTTATCCCTCCCTAAGACAAGATACTTGTATCTACGTTGGCCATTCTTTTTTATGAAGCAAAGTAATACCAACTCTTTTAATTTGTCTTTAAGTTTGGAATGTGGAATACTTGTGTAAAGAGTAGAGAAGTCAAATGTTTTAATACTGTTACAAGATGAAAGAGAGTTAGATTGTATGTACTCTAAAAGATCTTTGGAATTTTTAAGTATCCACATCTGATTCACGCCACCTCTAGAACAGGCAGTTTCACAATAACTTTGAAGCCCGTCTTTGATTGCTGATAAAATGGATGTTAATAATTTAGAAAGAGGTTACTTTCTCGTGACAATGAGATTATGTACATCCTCATTAATTTGAAAATACATTTTTTAGCTTAACTGGCCAGAAGGAAATGCTGGTCTAAAATTAGATCAGCCTCATAATCTACAATCAATATACAAAAAAAATAACGATTGCTTTATTAGGTACAGGCACAAACGAATGTGATGAATTTAATTAAACATTCTTTCATCGGGCGATTTACATTTATCTTACTGTTCAAGGGTCAATTGTAATAGTAAAAGGTGCCCAGAAATAACATTATTAAATCCTACATTATCTCATTTACTTTTCAAGGGCCAAATTGAATAGTAAAAAGTGTCAAGAGATAACATTATTAAATCCTACACTTACTATTTTGAGTTTTTAACTATCGGTTGTGTGTATTACATATAAATAGGTCATATGATTTCATTTCCAAAGTATCTATATCAATATTATTCGTTGAAGTCTAATTTTCCTGAATCTAGAATCATATGAAATTTCAAAGTAGATCAAACAAGTAAACAGTGGTTAAGTATGCTTTTGTCGTACCATAAGCAATTATAATATAGTTCTTTATAATATTGTTTAGAATAGTTTATTTAACGAAAATACTGTCATTTCAATGCAACAATATTCGTCGCTTTAAATCCGACTTAATCTGTTCTCGTGAGAATCATGTTACTGGATTAAAGTTATCTTATCAAGCGTAATAAATTATAAGAAATCAAAGGAAAACTTAACCAAATAAAGTGAAGTACACTAAAATAAAAGTAAGCTCAAGAGTGTTTGTGTTCGCCTTCAAATGCAAGTCTTATAAACCAATGGCGAGCAAAACAGAAATATCATTGAGGTATGACCAACCAATGACGAGCAAAAAAGAAATATCATTGAGGTATGACCAACCAATGACGAGCAAAAAAGAAATATCATTGAGGTATGACCAACCGATGACGAGCAAAAAAGAAATATCAGTGAGGTATGAACTCAAAATCCAAATGTATCACTCATTATAGAAAAAATCGAGATGGATACATCATGAAAAAACAATATACTACAGAACTACTACAGCCAATTTTTTTTTTATATCTTTATACTTTATTGAAAAAGCAATTTACGACCATATGTGCCAATGGCTTACAAACATTATACAAGATAATATATTACAGTACAACAATGAAAATAAACAGACACTTTCAACTATAATCCTTTCTTTAAATCCATACATAAAGAGATTCAGATAATATCAAGGACTCTCTTTCCTCAGTTTTAGTGACTTTTTTTTTAAAAAGGAGCCTAATTTGTTAGTGTCCTGTTTTGTTTAAGGATTGAGGATATGTTTTAATTTATCTATATCGTGTAAGTTATTATATTTATTTTCAATTACAAATATTGATCAGTATATTTGTATTTCAAAATTCAATTTGTAATTCAGACAGGTAAACACAATCGATGCTATTCAATTTGAAAATTTGAAAATCATAGCAAAGCTCATACTGCATTGTCAGCTATTAAAGGCCACGAAAAGACAAATGTAAAACAAGTCAAACGAGAAAACTAATTACATAACGGCATAGTTCATGTACAAAACAATGGACGAAAAACGAATACGTTACACAGCATCAAATAAATGATATTTAAAGGATCAATTTATAAGATCGGTTTTACATAATATAGATAAAAAACGCCAGTGTTATTCCTCATTTCTAGATAAAAGGCCATGTTTAAAATCAAACTTTTGACTCTTCAAAGTCTAGTAAACCTTTAAGTTATCTTAAACAAGCGGTCATCACGGTCATTGTGATATAGACAACACTTTTAACAGTAAAACCATTAACACATGAATGGATACTTTGCCGGTGGACTGTAAATCCCCGAGGGGATAATAAGCCCTGTAGTCAGTACTTTGATGCTTGCTTGAAAATACTTTTCTTTGGCTATACTTTTTGTCCTTGTTTGTTTATCAGCTGTTTATTTTTTATCGGATTTTGATTTAAAATATTTTGTTCCCGAGCATCACTGATATTTATTGCTGAAATATGTATTTGGTGTAGTAAATTTAGTAACATTAATCTTATTGTATCTGCAACACAGATCAATCAAAAGATTATTATTAGCAGCAATTCTATAATTTTTCTCTGTTTATTGTGTATGTGTTGTTAAAACAAGAAAAATGACTAAATCTACATTTATAAGGAACAAAAAAAAACCAGGATTACTGATTGTTTATAAGACTTCATACTGTATTAATTTACGTTTTTTGATTGAGTTAAGCCTGCCAATTGATATTTTATGGTGTGTTTTTCTATGTTGTGATGTTATGCTATTGTTTCAGAAAAAGGGAGAAGGTTCGGTACCATTAAAACGTTTAATCCCGCTGCAAATGTTTGCACCTGTCCTAAGTCAGGAATCTTATGTACAGTAGTTGTCGTTTGTTTATGTAATTTATACGTGTTTTTCGTTTCTCGTTTTTTTTTATATAGATTAGACCGTTGGTTTTTCCGTTTGAATGGTTTTACACTAGTAATTTTTGGGCCCTTTATAGCTTGTTGTCGGTGTTGAAGGCCGTACATTGACCTATAATGGTTTAATTTTTTTAATTGTTATTTGGATGGAGAGTTGTCTCATTGGCACTCACACCACATCTTCCTATATCTATTGATACATATGCATCTATAAGGTTTTTTTAAAATCATTTGTGAAAAAAAATCTATGAGACATATGGGATATCGCGAATGTTAGAATTGTTAAATTGCCAAAATTTTCCAGTTTATAGTTTTCAATGTAGTGTTTTGTTGATCTATTTGTCTTTTCGTCGTTTTTCGTGTTCTAATGTCGTTGTCAGTTCCCTAATATACTTGTGATTTTGAATTTCCCCGTGATATTTTCTGCCTATAGGATACATTTGCTTTTCCCTTTTTGGGACAGGGAGTAGGCAATAAATGCACAAAACGAAATGTTTGATTATGTTTGATATTTCATGCATTTAAAAAAAGGTTTCGAACAGTACTTTACATAATTTTCTGTGCATTGGAATTTGACAAGTAAAATAAATATTTTTATTTCCTCATTTTAAATATGGTTTTAATTTAGAATTTCATATTAATCTACGATTAAATTAGGTTTCAATTTACATACGAGTATTATTTATTCTAATTGCCTGTATTTTTTACATTTTCACCCCATTAACTATAAAGGGGGGAAATCTTGATTGTAGGCAGATCACAAAGACTTACAATACATATCTAAAAACTAAATGTGACAAAGTGTAAGGATAAAGATCACCTTTGAAATGTCTTGCCGATATAAAATCTTAATTTTTCACTTCTTGTTATCTATTGCCTTCGAGATTTTTCCAACTTAAGGTGTAATTTTACCAGTTCATAGTACGTCACATCCAGTTGCATATTAAAAGGGTCGAAAAAAATCCCTTGAATTTGACAGTTGTATGAAATTATTCCTACATTTCATTGCAGTTAAATATGTCATAAACACATATTTTTGGTGTTCGTAGACACCATTATATTTCTTTTTGGTGTTTCTATAGAATACTTAAGCTTGTACAAATGAAAAAGGAGAGAACATTTGATATGTTAACTTCCCGTGATTATTATTTTTTTATATGCAATGAGATTTTATGAGAAACATTGTCTATATATAGAATTGGACAGAATAAAACTTTACACATGCCAAGCTTTACTTGTTTATCTGAAACAAAGATAAATTCTGCACAAGCTTTTGAAAGTGGTATTACACCATCATCAATAGTACTGTTTGGACCCCGCAAATGTGCCTTAAAAATATAATCAATGTGTAAGAAAACAAGACGGCAAATGTATTATAGTCTGTTGCACTGAAAATTTTGGATTAAGACAGTATCATTGCCCTAGCTGAATAATGCATGGTATTAAAAAAAAAAACTGACAAATTTGTCAATTTTTTTATCTTGAACCTAATAAATTGTATATTAATGGGTGAAATATCAATCTCAATTCGATTTGTTGTAGGGGTCCTAATAGCTACTTTTTTTGTTATGTTACTGTCTCAAGCCACGCGCCTGTATGACAGTGGTGATCGTTTTTTGCAATGCATATGTAACAATTGTTTTTCGTTTAATGTTAGGCCGTTCGTTTTCTCTTTGATTTGAAGTTTTGTTTATCCGATTCCTTTGAGGCTTACATAATGTCATTGGATATGTCGTTTAAACATGAGAGTAGTGAACAACTATTAATGTTATCACGTCTTGAAGACGGGATTGGTGTTTTAACATGACTTGTAATGGGTTTGCATTTTATAATATCATATAGTGCATGAGCAAAACTCAAACACAATTTTTTTTATTCTTCCATTTGAAATACTTTTCAAAAGGCTGAGATTTATTTCCGAGAAAAATGATAGGAAACAAATTTACATGACTTGATGCTATATTAGTATGATTCAAACATTCACAACTGATATTTAAGATCCGTTCTAAAAGGAAATGACCTAATGATTCTAAACCAATATGCAATTGATAATAATGTCATTCATATTCTTGATGAACAAATACATGTAAACATTTTCAAGGTCACATTCTTACTTGCATGAAAAAGAGTCTGCTAAAGATAATGCATACTATTATCACCTACAAAATTTTAAAATAACTTGTCGAATAAGTTTTAAAATATATATTAATCTTTCAATTGATTGGCTGGATAACAAGTCAGTGTTACCAAGAACTGACTCTGCATTCTTTGCAATATATAGAACGACGTAAAATTCTTCCTAATTTGTCAAAAATATAAGGGAAGAAAACCATCCTAAAAAAACAGGTTTAAAACTGTATATAACAGACCTGCATTTCGTATACAAAACTCATCAGTAATAAATAAAAAGCTATGATAACCAAGTATAGTACGAAGTTGAAATGCGATGATGAACTACAATTCTAAGAACATAAAAGTAACAAACAAGACCTACATACATTTTGATATAAGATGGAACAAATCAACAAAAACTAATACTGAACCCCACACCTCAAATTCAAATTACAGTGACTGCATTGTTGGTTTTGTAAATATATGAACCTAAGTAGAAGTTTCCTTCTAACGACAGTCATTGAAACTGAAGTACTTTTGAATTGACTAATTATGTTCGACTATAGTTATATATGTGTTAATGTTCGTTTAGTGTTTTATCAGTAAAGATATAATGAAAAAGCTAAATGTGTCATGATGCAGTTTTCTCCAAATGTGGTCGAAGTGCTAAAACTAGATATTACACAAAACGATGTAAAAGTTCAGCCATCCGAATATTTTAATTGTCGAGTTCTGTGCTTGTGAGAATTTGGAATGATTTAGTAAATTTATTCTTGATTTTTTAAAACCTATTTTTTTAATATTCAGTAAAGGAGGGACGGAAGATACCAGAGCAACAGTCAAACTCATAAATCGAAATAAACTGACAACGCCATGGCCAAAAATGAACAGGACAAACGGACAAACAATAGTACACATGACAAAACATAGAAAACTAAAGAATAAACAACACGGCCCCACCAAAACTAGGGTTGATCTCAGGTGCTCCTGAAGGGTAAGCAGATTCTGCTCTACAAGTGGCACCCGTCGTGTTGTTTTATGAGATAACAGATCCGGTAAATAGTCTAGTTCGGTAATTCAGTAAGTGTCATATAAAATAACACTGCTCTGGTGATCAGAGATTTCAAATTTATTTTTAAAAGATTTATTTCTATAAAATAATTTGAATTCAAGTTGTTTTGATAGAAATTAATCTTTAAAAAATACAATTGAAATCTCTGATTACCAGAGCAGTATTATTTATGACACTGCATATTTAAAAAAACAGATTTTAAAGCTTACATAATTTAATTGAATTATATGTCGTTTAAACATGACAGTAATGCAAAAGTTTTACGGTAATCACGTCTTGAAGACGGAATTGGTGTTTACACATGACTTTGGTGGGTTTGCGTTTTATAATATCATATAGTGCATAAGCAAAGCACTTACACATTTTTTTATTCTACCTTTTAATATACTTTTCAAAAGATTGAGATAGATTCCGAGAATAATAATAGGAAACAAAATCACATGACTAGATATATCATTATGATTCAAACACTCATAACTGGTATTTTAGATCCGTTCTAAAAGGAAATGATCTAATGATTTTTAACCAATCCCCTTTTGCTAACAATGATATTTATATTAAATATATAACTTAATAAATAAGTCTATCTAAATCTTTTAATGTTTCATCCGATTTGCTAAGAAACTAGTCGGTGTAAGAAAATCCCATATGTAAGGAAAATGTCACGCCGAGCAGAGTATGTCCTCGACGATACTGCTGAAGGAAAGAAAACCATACTAAAACAACATAATAAATAAAACGTTAATCCCTCAAAGATAAATACCGTGACTGTTTTATTTCGTTTCGTTTCGTTTCGTTTCGTTTCTGCTCTGTTTTTATTTAAGAAATAATTGATGCAAGCTATACTTTATTGTAATTTTAACATGGGTAGGCATTATGTTCGTAATTATTTTTGCCCGAGCGATAGTGAGAGCTAAAATAACACGAATCTAATGCCTATCCATGTTAAAACTACAATAAAGTATAGCTTGCATCAATTATTTCGATTCTGATTAGGACAATTTAGGTAATTGGTATGTCTGATGTGTATAAGGGTAAAGCGATTGTGTAGGCTCTTCAATGAACCTCCCTTTTTTTGTTTGTAAAGAAGCAAACAGCTGGCACTGTGATTTTTTCAGAGGGATGAGTTTTGGAACAGGCAACATGAACGGTTGTCGTATCTAGGTCAAATATGTCAATTTCGGTATGCAACACATTACAGTCACAGTAAAAGAATAAGTAACAACATGTGCATCATTTAAGAGTTTGGAAGTGTTTCAAGTTAATGAAATATATTGAATGCATGCCAATTTGATAAAATTCATTGTTCTGCAGTAGTCAATATACACATGTGCCAACACAAATTATTGGATTTAGAGCATGGGTCATAAAGCGAAAGAAGCACGTCATATTAGAATCACTGTGGTAAACCATTGGTTATTTAAAATGACAACAAAAATGCAGACAACAATGTCAAAAGGAATATAATCTCAAAGAATGCTAATATAAAAATTGACTGTGAGTGTTATTTTTAAAGGAATAGGTCCGGCAAGGACCGATTTTGGCCTCAAATTTCAGGTTCATCTTACGAAAGATTTTGACCACTTTTTAAACACTTAAGTGTCTATTTCATTTGAATCAATTAACTAATGTGAAAGATTTTAACTGATTTAGTCATTAAAAACAACCCGATTCAAGCTCAAATATGAAAAATCTACCAAATGTGCCGAAAAATGTCACTTTTCAGATGAATTTTGTCAACAAAAAAAAAAATCCGTGTTCATTCTCAACCTTTATATATGTTATGTATTATCATAAAATACAACTTACATTTCAATATTAAGGATGAACACGAATGCGGCCACTTTCGTTTCACACGAAAACTGTCTAAAATTTAACTAAAATGCTAGAATTGTGAAGATTTCAGTAATTTAGCATGACTTAATGGTGCTAGTAACCGATATATTTGCATTGTATTGTCAAAAACAGCCCACATTTATGTAGCAGAAGCATTCTACTGTCCAATAAATAACTAAAAGTTTATATTTTGGGGCCAAAAAGGGATCTTACTGAACCTACTCCTTTGATGAAGAATCAAAGATCATATCAAATTAAAGTCAAGTTATGCAATGTCAGAATGCAGATGACTTTGTTATTTCTGTAAACTTATACGATTATATAGTAAATGAAAATTGTCGCATTGCTGACAATGCACTACTAAATGACATCATAAACTAATACTGATACGAATGAATTGATAAACACTAAGTGCACAAACAAATATATATTTTACAAATGCTATTGTATTGTACTAGTATTTTGCAGATGAGAAATAGAGCTACGCTTTTATTCGGAAACGAACAGCAAATTTGAAGTAATAAATTGATTAAATCTATCCTCTTTCCCTTGACAAATGTGTATAAAGTGTGCAGTCAGAAAACAGGAAGTGTAATGTCAATAAGTCATTTCTTCATTCGTACAAAAAAATATATAGCTTATGGGCTAAAAGAATAATGAATGGGAAATATTCATCATGACAAGACAAATCAATGGAAATATAAGCTGAGTTCCCAGGGATCATCACATTTCGTAGTCATTTATAAATGCTCAAAATTGAAAACGGTTGTGATCATCACCCCTACAGAATATTTTTGTACTCTGTTTGGGAGACTCCTTAACCATGTTAATAGCATCATGTTACAATCAAAATTCTTAGAATCATGTTGCGAAGGGAATCGACACTTAGTAGCACAGAATTATTATGCAATGAATATTCGTGAAGTGGTTTTGTTATAAAGGTCTTGGTTGCCGTTGGTGCGGCCGTTTGTCCACATTTATGAATTATGGATCAGTAATGATGAATCAAATATGCTGCTGTACAACGTAAACGATAGTCCCATATACTTTCATTGTTGTAAAATTAAGACATAATCGTTCGTAAGTACTAATACAGTCAATGAACCACTGTTTACAACTCCACATGGACATGACCACAAAAGTCAACTGGAATAAACAATTTTAAATGATATTTTTGTCAAACAAATGCCTCATTTTTACAATAAAAATGGAAGACAACCCATACTACTTCTACGATAAAGAAGGGTACATCTTTGAACAGTCAATCACCATCCATACCTAGGTGTTGAACTGTGTAGCACTGTATCATGAAATTATCACATACGAAAGTAACTGTACAGTCGAACAGTAGAAGTTTTAAGTAGAAAACAATATAAATGTCCTATAAATATATAACAGGAGATTTATATAATCTTTGTAAGATAAACATTAGAATAAGCTAGAAATGTCTTGGATCCGCTTCTCCATAAACATATAAAGAGTGGAAATGGTCCAAAAAGCAAAAATCACGAAAATGCTCCGAAGAAAATTAAAAAGGAAAGTCCCTTAACAAAAAGCAAAATCACAAGCTCAAACACACCAAACGAATGGATAACAACTGTCATAAAAATAGAGTAGCCATTTTCATGAGTTTTCTCTAGACCAAATCAATGTAGTATTCATGACCGACCATCACTATTGGAGAGACGAAAAACGACATGTCTACTTCGATTCTATAAAGTATTCTACCAAATGATTAAATTCCTAAACCCAACACCTTTGACAAGTGCAAGAATGACTAGCCATTGCCATCACAAACTAGGATTAGGATTATGCAATGAACAGCGAAAATATAGCTTTTTTTTTAACGAAAAATCACCAAATGAAACAAAAGTATCGTCTTGCTTTCTTTGATAATTACAAATTATCTTACAACTGCCATATTCGTGACTCGGTAAAGGCATTTTCCTAAGAAAATGGTGGTTTAAACCTTGTTTTATAGATAGCTAAACCTCCGACTTGTATGACAGTCGTAAAATGGTTTAAAAGGGTAAAGGAAAACTTAATCCAACGATCCCCTTGAAAGAATAACATGATCATGAAGAAACTTCATTCCTTGAATGTTTGACAAAGTTATTGATATCTAGAATGTTTACCAAATATATATATTCCTAGTGTTAATATTGCATTGTATTTTGCAGGTGAGAAATAGTCTTATAATATAAAATTGAGAATGGAAATGGGGAATGTGTCAAAGAGACAACAACAACCCGACCATAGAACAATCAACAACAGAAGGTCACCAATAGGTCTTCAATGTAGAGAGAAATTCCCGCAACCGGAGGCGTCCTTCAGCTGGCCTCTAAACAAATATATATACTAGTTCATTAATAATGAACGCCAAACTAAACTCCAAATAAACACAAGAAACTAAATTTAAAAATAATACAAGACAATCAAAGGCCAGAGGCTCCTGACTTGGGACAGGCGCAAAAATGGCGGCTATAAGCATATTCTGTTGAAAACAGAAATGTTGAATTATTACATTAAATCGTGTCTCTTTCCCTTAATAACATTGGGGAAAGTTTGTAGTCAGGAAACAGGACGTAAAATGTCAAAAAAGGAAGTTTTTATTCTCAATGCTCTTCAACTTCATACTTTATTTGGCCTTTTAAACATTTTTTGATTCGATCGACACTGATGAGTCTTTTGTAGACGAAACGCGCGTCTGGCGTAAATATGGAATTTAAAACCTGGTATCTATGATGAGTTTATTATTTCCTCTTTCGTACAAAATATGTGGACAGATTAACGTTAGAAAAATATTTTTTTTAATCAAATAATGATGTAATGTATATATCAAAAATTAAAAAAGAATGAATGACTTCAATGACAGCAACTAAATAAAAAGCCATACAGGTAAACTAAGGTATAAAGAGACAATGTTGACATAAATAATCAGACCAATTTTTATTTTAGAAAATTAATTACTAAATTTAGAATGAGTGAACATACACTTTTAGTACGAAAAGGCAGACATTATAACATCCATGGAGATTAGAGACTCTGCATTCTTTGCAATATATAGAACGACGTAAAATTCTTCTTAATTTGTCAAAAATATAAGGGAAGAAAACCATCCTAAAAAAACAGGTTTAAAACTGTATATAACAGACCTGCATTTCGTATACAAAACTCATCAGTAATAAATAAAAAGCTATGATAACCAAGTATAGTACGAAGTTGAAATGCGATGATGAACTACAATTCTAAGAACATAAAAGTAACAAACAAGACCTACATACATTTTGATATAAGATGGAACAAATCAACAAAAACTAATACTGAACCCCACATCTCAAATTCAAATTACAGTGACTGCATTGTTGGTTTTGTAAATATATGAACCTAAGTAGAAGTTTCCTTCTAACGACAGTCATTGAAACTGAAGTGCTTTTGAATTGACTAATTATGTTCGACTATAGTTATATATGTGTTAATGTTCGTTTAGTGTTTTATCAGTAAAGATATAATGAAAAAGCTAAATGTGTCATGATGCAGTTTTCTCCAAATGTGGTCGAAGTGCTAAAACTAGATATTACACAAAACGATGTAAAAGTTCAGCCATCCGAATATTTTAAGAAAGAACAAATTATTGTCGAGTTCTGTGCTTGTGAGAATTTGGAATGATTTAGTAAATTTATTCTTGATTTTTTAAAACCTATTTTTTTAATATTCAGTAAAGGAGGGACGGAAGATACCAGAGCAACAGTCAAACTCATAAATCGAAATAAACTGACAACGCCATGGCTAAACATGAACAGGACAAACGGACAAACAATAGTACACATGACAAAACATAGAAAACTAAAGAATAAACAACACGAACCCATCAAAAACTAGGGTTGATCTCAGGTGCTCCTGAAGGGTAAGCAGATTCTGCTCTACAAGTGGCACCCGTCGTGTTGTTTTATGAGATAACAGATCCGGTAAATAGTCTAGTTCGGTAATTCAGTAAGTGTCATATAAAATAACACTGCTCTGGTGATCAGAGATTTCAAATGTATTTTTAAAAGATTTATTTCTATAAAATAATTTGAATTCAAGTTGTTTTTATAGAAATTAATCTTTAAAAAATACAATTGAAATCTCTGATTACCAGAGCAGTATTATTTATGACACTGAATATTTTAAAAAAACCAGATTTTAAAGCTTACATAATTTAATTGAATTATATGTCGTTTAAACATGACAGTAATGCAAAAGTTTTACGGTAATCACGTCTTGAAGACGGAATTGGTGTTTACACATGACTTTGGTGGGTTTGCGTTTTATAATATCATATAGTGCATAAGCAAAGCACTTACACATTTTTTTATTCTACCTTTTAATATACTTTTCAAAAGATTGAGATAGATTCCGAGAATAATAATAGGAAACAAAATCACATGACTAGATATATTATTATGATTCAAACACTCATAACTGGTATTTTAGATCCGTTCTAAAAAAAAAATGATATAATGATTTTTAACCAATCCCCTTTTGCTAACAATGATATTTATATTAAATATATAACTTAATAAATAAGTCTATCTAAATCTTTTAATGTTTCATCCGATTTGCTAAGAAACTAGTCGGTGTAAGAAAATCCCATATGTAAGGAAAATGTCACGCCGAGCAGAGTATGTCCTCGACGATACTGCTGAAGGAAAGAAAACCATTCTAAAACAACATAATAAATAAAACGTTAATCCCTCAAAGATAAATACCGTGACTGTTTCTGCTCTGTTTTTATTTAAGAAATAATTGATGCAAGCTATACTTTATTGTAATTTTTATAATGGGTAGGCATTATGTTGGTAATTATTTTTGCCCGAGCGATAGTAAGAGCTAAAATAACACGAATCTAATGCCTATCCATGTTAAAACTACAATAAAGTATAGCTTGCATCAATTATTTCGATTCTGATTAGGACAATTTAGGTAATTGCTATGTCTGATGTGTATAAGGGTAAAGCGATTGTGTAGGCTCTTCCATGAACCTCCCTTTTTTTGTTTGTAAAGAAGCAAACAGCTGGCACTGTGATTTTTTCAGAGGGATGAGTTTTGGAACAGGCAACATGAACGGTTGTCGTATCTAGGTCAAATATGTCAATTTCGGTATGCAACACATTACAGTCACAGTAAAAGAATAAGAAACAACATGTGCATCATTTAAGAGTTTGGAAGTATTTCAAGTTAATGAAATATATTGAATGCATGCCAATTTGATAAAATTCATTGTTCTGCAGCAGTCAATATACGCATGTACCAACACAAATTATTGGATTTAGAGCATGGGTCATAAAGCGAAAGAAGCACGTCATAGCAGAATCACTGTGGTAAACCATTGGTTATTTAAAATGACAACAAAAATGCAGACAACAATGACAAAAGGAATATAATATCAAAGAATGCTAATATAAAAATTGACTGTGAGTGTTATTTTTAAAGGAGTAGGTCCGGTAAGGACCGATTTTGGCCTCAAATTTCAGGTTCATCTTACGAAAGATTTTGACCACTTTTTAAACACTTAAGTGTCTATTTCATTTGAATCAATTAACCTATGTGAAAGATTTTAACTGATTTAGCCATTAAAAACAACCCGATTCAAGCTCAAATATGAAAAATCTACCAAATATGCCGAAAAATGTCACTTTTCAGATGAATTTTGTCAAAAATGAAAGTGGCCGCATCCGTGTTCATTCTCAACCTTTATATATGTTATGTATTATCATAAAACACAACTTACATTTCAATATTAAGGATGAACACGAATGCGGCCACTTTCGTTTCACACGAAAACTGTTTAAAATTTAACTAAAATGCTAGAATTGTGAAGATTTCAGTAATTTAGCATGACTTAATGGTGCTAGTAACCGATATATTTGCATTGTATTGTCAAAAACAGCCCACATTTATGTAGCAGAAGCATTCTACTGTCCAATAAATAACTAAAAGTTTACATTTTAACAATTTTGTAAAACTGCTATATTTTGGGGCCAAAAAGGGATCTTACTGGACCTACTCCTTTGATGAAGAATCAAAGATCATATCAAATTAAAGTCAAGTTATGCAATGTCAGAATGCAGATGACTTTGTTATTTCTGTAAACTTATACGATTATATAGTAAATGAAAATTGTCGCATTGCTGACAATGCACTACTAAATGACATCATAAACTAATACTGATACGAATGAATTGATAAACACTAAGTGCACAAACAAATATATATTTTACAAATGCTATTGTATTGTACTAGTATTTTGCAGATGAGAAATAGAGCTACGCCTTTATTCGGAAACGAACAGCAAATTTGAAGTAATAAATTGATTAAATCTATCCTCTTTCCCTTGACAACTGTGTATAAAGTGTGTAGTCAGAAAACAGGAAGTGTAATGTCAATAAGTCATTTCTTCATTCGTACAAAAAAATATATAGCTTATGGGCTAAAAGAATAATGAATGGGAAATATTCATCATGACAAGACAAATCAATGGAAATATAAGCTGAGTTCCCAGGGATCATCACATTTCGTAGTCATTTATAAATGCTCAAAATTGAAAACGGTTGTGATCATCACCCCTACAGAATATTTTTGTACTCTGTTTGGGAGACTCCTTAACCATGTTAATAGCATCATGTTACAATCAAAATTCTTAGAATCATGTTGCGAAGGGAATCGACACTTAGTAGCACAGAATTATTATGCAATGAATATTCGTGAAGTGGTTTTGTTATAAAGGTCTTGGTTGCCGTTGGTGCGGCCGTTTGTCCACATTTATGAATTATGGATCAGTAATGATGAATCAAATATGCTGCTGTACAACGTAAACGATAGTCCCATATACTTTCATTGTTGTAAAATGAAGACATAATCGTTCGTAAGTACTAATACAGTCAATGAACCACTGTTTACAACTCCACATGGACATGACCACAAAAGTCAACTGGAATAAACAATTTTAAATGATATTTTTGTCAAACAAATGCCTCATTTTTACAATAAAAATGGAAGACAACCCATACTACTTCTACGATAAAGAAGGGTACATCTTTGAACAGTCAATCACCATCCATACCTAGGTGTTGAACTGTGTAGCACTGTATCATGAAATTATCACATACGAAAGTAACTGTACAGTCGAACAGTAGAAGTTTTAAGTAGAAAACAATATAAATGTCCTATAAATATATAACAGGAGATTTATATAATCTTTGTAAGATAAACATTAGAATATGCTAGAAATGTCTTGGATCCGCTTCTCCATAAACATATAAAGAGTGGAAATGGTCCAAAAAGCAAAAATCACGAAAATGCTCCGAAGAAAATTAAAAAGGAAAGTCCCTTAACAAAAAGCAAAATCACAAGCTCAAACACACCAAACGAATTGATAACAACTGTCATAAAAATAGAGTAGCCATTTTCATGAGTTTTCTCTAGACCAAATCAATGTAGTATTCATGACCGACCATCACTATTGGAGAGACGAAAAACGACATGTCTACTTCGATTCTATAAAGTATTCTACCAAATGATTAAATTCCAAAACCCAACACCTTTGACAAGTGCAAGAATGACTAGCCATTGCCATCACAAACTAGGATTAGGATTATGCAATGAACAGCGAAAATATAGCTTTTTTTAAACGAAAAAATCACCAAATGAAACAAAAGTATCGTCTTGCTTTCTTTGATAATTACAAATTATCTTACAACTGCCTTATTCGTGACTCGGTAAAGGCATTTTCCTAAGAAAATGGTGGTTTAAACCTTGTTTTAAAGATAGCTAAACCTCCGACTTGTATGCCAGTCGTAAAATGGTTTAAAAGGGTAAAGGCAAACTTAATCCAACGATCCCCTTGAAAGAATAACATGATCATGAAGAAACTTCATTCCTTGAATGTTTTACAAAGTTATTGATATCTAGAATGTTTACCACATTATGTAATGCAAATGTAGAAGATAAGTGGAAGATATCAAAGGAATATTCAAACTCATTAGTCGAAGATAAAACAATATTTTATAATGAACAGCATCTTTAATTGATTTAACAAATTTAGATTATTAAAATAAATCTTACCTATTTTCCTCTCCAACAAAGTACTAAGTTGGTAGTCAGAAAACAGGAAGTGAAAGGGTGAAATCTTACCTTTTTTCCTCTCCAACAAAGTACTAAGTTGGTAGTCGGAAAACAGGAAGTGAAAGGGTGAAAAGTCACAATTGGCAATTTCCTACTTCATAGGAAGTTTGTATATAGGCTATAGAAAAAATACAAAACTATTGATTAAATGATGATGTGATGAATACTTAACCCAGTGGTAAAGTGTGTGTATTGGTTGTGTGTGTATTATAATTTGGAATATTTTATGCAAAAAAATTATAAATATTTCCAATCAAAAGTTTTGCACGACCTCAACAACCCCTTTATCATCCAATGTTACGTATTTCATTTTTTTTTTGTCTGAAGCCATGAATGCATGAAGAATTAATTGTTTTTCTAAATATCCCTGAAAGTAAGGTTACATTTTAATTGCTTTTTAAATGAATAGCCTAAGTCTTCACAATAAATGTCTTTGAAGTAGTTTATACCTTACTTGATGTGTTGGTCATAAATGTAAATATTTTTTGGTGAAAATTTATTGCAGATACGCCAACCAACATCAAGGTTTTCGTCTTCTTTGTGGTAATCCTATCAGAAAGTCATTCACAGTCATGCTTTCTATGCTTCTTATCGCATTGATTTCCTCAATCGTTTTTTTTAAATTTTTATGTTAGAAATTACTTTGTGGACCTTTGATTACTATAAACTTTGGAATGTCCTTCCTGAGCATGCTGAAGCTATTTCTGCTCATTTCATAATCACAAAATTTCACAAGTGCTAATGTTTGTAGAAAAGAGATATATTGATGTGAAGTGCAAATTGGTGTTGGATGCGAGAATTTAAGTCCTATACCAAGCGTTTAGGAATAGAAATCATGAAAATAACAACCACTGAAAATGTTAGCAATTATAGTAAACCTTTTCATAATTTGGCCCAATAAAACTGTTTCTATAATATATTTGTATATTTTCATTGTGCATAAGTTGCACCATTACAAATATGGGTTTCATTTTTTTGAACATAGACAATTAATACTGGTTTGTTTTTCGATTGGTCACCTCAGTCTTTAAATATACTTTCAATATTTTTTTATTTCCAATATAATCTAATTTGTTGTGTCATGTGTACTATTATTTGTCTGTTTGTCTTTTTCATTTTTTGCCATGGCGTTGTCAGCTTATTTTCGATCTATGAGTTTGACTGTCCTTCTTGTATCTTTCACCCCTCCTTTAAGTAATGCCATCAAACCTTAAGGCAGCTTGACAAATATAAAAGCTAAAGTGGTGGTAAGAGCACACAGAACCTAAATAAAACAGTTTAATTTAAGTGGTTTGAACAGTGAATGCAAACATTCAATCCTGAAACAAAAATGTTTATGTGGAAAAAACTCATGAGAACAGAAAAAGTGAAGACCAAATCAATCACAGATATTTTTATTCCATTGATCAACAATAACATCACATAAAATCTGAATTATAACAATAAATCATAATATAATACATGATCATATATAGTCATTAAATAATAGTCTAATAATATGGGAAATTATAAATATCTAATACTAGGAGACACAAAATAATATCCTTGACACAATATTGGTAAATACATTTGATGGGATTAGTATAATAAACATATATAATTCAGTCTAGAAACATCAAGGATTTAATTCCTGTAGGAGGTAGGCTTTCATATTTTAAGACATTTTTAGAGATATCTGAGCTTTCTATGTTAACCATACGTGTCTCAGACCTATCAGACATACCTATTGAACATTTCGTATGATTTTTCTGGTCAAAGGGAGATAACCGAATTTTAATAATTTCCCCACACCCTTGCAAATACATTATATTATGTATTATTGGTAAAATAAGTAATAGTATGTCTGGACTTTTCTAATAAGTTATCTTGAAAGTGTAAAAGAGATATGCAAGTAATAGAATATACAAGATAAGAATAGTATATAACAAATGTGCAGATCTTTAGGATATTGTTTTTTAAATCAGTATCTAGGAAATCTCTTTTAAAAAGAATTTAAAGCTACATTAACTTATAGTAGAATTAAACTAAAGTAGTTTTATTCCACATGTTGTCTTAAAAATCTTTGACTGTTCTTCCTAAGATGTAAAAGATGAATATTAATTAAACTATTTATTAAAAAAAAATACATGTATATATGATTTTTTAAAACCATTATGTATATTTATAGGGGATACAGACCAACTCCTTTGTATAATAAGCTTTCTTGTCAGATCTTATTTAAGGGGGGTTAGTTTGGTTCAATGTTTACTTTCCGTATGTAAACTGCTGATCAACTATGTAAATTCAGAAATTAGAGTTTTTATAAAACCAAATAATACAAGAGGGTGACTTTTGCAATATCAAAGAATCGCAATTATTAAACACACATTTTTGTCCATTATTAAAAAATTGCAATATTAATGCAGTTGTTTCTGAATATACAGTATTTGTTTCAAATTCAGCTTTCATAAACAATATTTTGTAATAATATTCACCATTAATAATAGCATGAAGTTATTGAGGGGAATAAATTAATAATTTAGTAGCAATTAAACACTCCTAAAGTTTTCATAATGCAAAATTGGTAAAAAGTAAAAACACAAAAATACTGAACTCCGAGGAAAATACAAAATGGAAAGTCCCAAATCAAATGGCAAATTCAAAAGTTCAAACACATCAAACAAATGGATAACAACTGTCATATTCCTGACTTGGTACAGGCATTTTCTTATGTAGAAATGGTGGATTGAACCTGGTTTTAAAGCTAGCTAAACCTCTCACTTGTATGACAGACTTATAAACTATATTCTCTTAGATCAAATTTTGTATTGGATAGATAGTCATACATCTTTTATTTACATCTCTGATATGGTCTTCCCCTGTTCAGTCAATTAACATATTGAAAAAATCAACAAAAGCAATTTAAAATATGACTTGTCAGATCTTATAAGGTATCAGTAAAAAAATATTTTGTCAGAAATTCAAAATAAAATAAAATGCATTACAATAAAAAAAAAACATGTTATGATATAAAACTTTCTACATTCTGTTTAATTTCAACACATATATATGTATAAGTAGAACTGTACCAAACGAAAGCTGAAGCAGAAAATAATTGCCCTTCTGAAAAGCAACTTAAGTAGATTTATCATTGTGAAATACATTTTGATTGGAATGTCTTTTTATAAAAGTATCGAAAAAGCTTTTTTGACCTTAAATGTGCTGAATCATCACCATGGAATGTTTTAGAGAAAAAAGTGATAAAAAGTAAAAATATCAACAATAAATCAATTATGTAGGTTCTGCAAAGTTGATTGAAATAGATGGAATGTAGGAAATCTGGACTGTTTCTGAAAAATAAAAATATGCGTGATTGAGACAAAAAGTCATCTTGGAAACAACCTGCCTACTGTGGCAAATTTTAAAGTTTACAAATACATGACATATTACTTGTGCTGTCAACATTTTAAATCAATCTGTCTTACTTTGATTTTCCACATTAAAATTTCGTAAAAATGACAAGACCGAAATTGACACTTGATACCAATTTATTCAAAATTTTATCAGTAGCTTCTCTAAACATCTATATTCAGTTCAAAATTGCAAATTGAGATCTGCCAAATGTTATAAGTTTGTTAAGATCGTAGTGATTTGAATATATAGATATTTCTTTCCATGCAAATATGGTAAGCTAATTTTCTTTCATACATTTAGTGTGATATTACAAAAAAAAACTTAATTTCTTATCAAATTTTTCAAATGGTCAACTTTTTAGGGTAACCTCAGTTTTAGTTTGTAACCCAGATTTGTTTTCTCTAAATAAATTTATGACTTTCGAACAGCAGTATACTACTGTTGCTTTTATTTAGGGTGTTACAATTTTCATCATTGTGAAAATTATCAAAGAAATAATATTAATGAACAATAGCCATTCTTGAAAATAGAATATGTTGGCAAATATTTGTTTCTTCTTTAAACTGTAAATTGGCAATGTACAAATATGAAAATTATCACAAATTTTAGCCTTTAAACATACTTGTTTATTTTCAGCTAAACCTAAATTTGAGATCATTTTTAAATATAAAATACATCTTTTAAAAAATATTCACAGTGTAAATATGAAGAAAAAAAAAAGGTATTCTAAAAATGTTGATGTATGAATGTAAAGAACATGCATTATCCCAAGAAACTTTTTAATGTGAATGTTGAAGAATTATATTTTCCAATTAATCCTTTGCATGAAATAGTTCACCATTAGAAAAAAAACCGCTGAAACAGGTTAAAT
This sequence comes from Mytilus edulis, assembly GCF_963676685.1. NCBI lineage: Eukaryota > Metazoa > Mollusca > Bivalvia > Mytilida > Mytilidae > Mytilus > Mytilus edulis. Next base: position 42,764,294 of record NC_092349.1, on the reverse strand, counting down.
TTTAAAATCTATTCCACAATAATACAATGGCACAATCAATTATTTATATTGCACATATATGATATATTTATAATGGAGTCTATGTCTCATATCTTTTTGTAAGATGAATGTATTAAACTTGGTTATTGATGAATCTACTTGGACCAATCCATTCAGAAGAAAATACTACTTTAACAGTATTTAATAAGCCCATCCTGAACATTATAAATCTAGACAAAACAAATCTATGAAATATAATAAATCCAGTTTAAATTCAATTAAATACAAGAGGCTCTCAAGAGCCTGAATCGCTCACCTGAATTTTTTTGGTTTAATCTCTCATCAATGATTATTTTGGCTTTCCAATTTATTTAAATGTTCTTTGAATCGTCCTATTTTCTTCAAAAGCAAAAAAAAATCATTTTCTCCTATGTTCTATTTTAGCCATAGGAGCTATGTTTCTTGACATACAAGGAAATGAAATATAAAATTTATACTAGATACTCTGAAACTCTGAAACTCATTTAGCCTAAGTTTGGCTGAAATTGATACAGCAGTTTCATAAGAGAAGATTTTTTAAAGTAAGTCAACATGATGAACAAATTGTGAAAAAAGTCTTTAAAGGGCAATAACTCCTAAAGAGGTCAATTGACAATTTTGGTCAAATTGACTTATTTGTAGATCTTACTTTGCTGATCATATTTGCTGTTTACAGTTTATCTTTATCTATAATAATATTCAATATAATGACCAAAAACTGCAAAATTTCCTTAAAATTACCAATTAAGTGGCAGCAACCCAACAATTGGATGTTTGATTCATCTGAAAATTTCAGGGCTGATAGATATTGACCTAATGAACATTTTTACTCCAGTCAGATTTGCTCTTAATGCTTTCGTTTTTGAGATATAAGCCAAAAACTGCATTTGACCCCTATGTTCTATTTTAAGTAACGGCGGCCATGTTTTTTGACGGATCAAAAATCAAAGCACACACTTTGTGCAGGATAATCTAAGGAACAACCAAGCTAAGTTTTAACCAAATCCATTCAGTAGTTTCAGAGGAGAAGATTTTTTAAAGTTAGCAAATATGATGAACAAATTGTGAAAAATTGTCATTAAAGGACAATAACCCCTTGAGGGGTCAATTGACAATTTTGGTCATATTAACTTATTTGTAGATCTTACTTTAGTGATCTTTTTTGCTGTGTACAGTTTATCTTTATCTATAATAATATTCAAGATAATGACCAAAAACTGCAAAATTTCCTTAAAATTACCAATTAAGTGGCAGCAACCCAACAATGGTTTGTTTGATTCATCTGAAAATTTCAGGGCTGATAGATCTTGACCTAATGAACATTTTTACTCCATGTCAGATTTGCTCTAAATGCTTTCGTTTTTGAGATATAAGCCAAAAACTGCATTTGACCCCTATGTTCTATTTTAAGTAATGGCGGCCATGTTTTTTGACGGATCAAAAATCAAAGCACACACTTTGTGCAGGATAATCTAAGGAACAATCATGCTAAGTTTTAACCAAATCCATTCAGTAGTTTCAGAGGAGAAGATTTTTTAAAGTTAGCAAATATGATGAACAAATTGTGAAAAATTGTCATTAAAGGACAATAACCCCTTAAGGGGTCAATTGACAATTTTGGTCATATTAACTTATTTGTAGATCTTACTTTGCTGATCTTTTTTGCTGTTTACAGTTTATCTTTATCTATAATAATATTCAAGATAATGACCAAAAACTGCAAAATTTCCTTAAAATTACCAATTAAGTGGCAGCAACCCAACAATGGTTTGTTTGATTCATCTGAAAATTTCAGGGCTGATAGATCTTGACCTAATGAACATTTTTACCCCATGTCAGATTTGCTCTAAATGCTTTCGTTTTTGAGATATAAGCCAAAAACTGCATTTGACCCCTATGTTCTATTTTAAGTAACGGCGGCCATGTTTTTTGACGGATCAAAAATCGAAGCGCACATTTTGTGCAGGATATACTAAGGAACAATCATGTTAAGTTTCATTCAAATCCATTCAGTAGTTTCAGAGGAGAAGATGTTTGAAAAATTGTTAACGACGACAGACGACGACGACGACGACGACGGACGCCAAGTGATGAGAAAAGCTCACATGGCCTTTTAGGCCAGGTGAGCTAAAAAACAGGATAAAAAGTTCAGATAACAAATATGCATATGCCTATACAATGAACAAGTGTTTTCATGAGAAAGATGTGTCATTATTGATTTTATTTGGGAAAACATGTTACTTCAATTCAGTTGTGGAGAAACTTAAATTGGTGTATAAGTAGATTTGAGATCAGTATCACAGAAATTGTAAATAAAATATATACATCACTTAAATAATCTTATAAACAAATAAAGAACTTTATGAATGCAAAATATAGACTTAAAAATCTTAAAAGTTAAAATCACATACATCAGAGACTAACAACTGACATAATCTTATAAAAGGAATAAAAAAAATCTTTCCAACCTATCAGTGTTTTAAATTGACTAGCAAATTATTTTGTATATTATAACAGTGATTTAAAACAAAAATCTTCCTAATACACGAAAGGGACTAAATAGGAGTCAGTTTTCTACAACTGAAGTTGATCAATTGTACAAGTTTTTTTTTTTGTCTTTAAACAAAAATCTGTGGTATGTGTATTGATAATGTTTTACATACTACAAGATAATAAGAATTAACAGGAATCCGATCATTGGGTATACGAAAACTATTAACTATAAAATCACAGATACATTAATTATACAAGTCATTTAGATGAATATTGTACAGATGATAATGATAATTTTCAAAATATAGAGACTCTGTACATATTTAGTTACAACAATACATTTGGCAAAAGTCAAACAACCTCCTAGAATTCATCAATACATACTAATTACGTAACATAAAAATACATGTAGATAACTGCAATAATGACTTAAAATAAAATGTATTTTATTCCTTTTTTTTTTTTTTTTTTTTTAAATAATTCAAATTTTTTTTGGACAAATATGAAAATATTTCTGATCTTTCTCTATAATAAAGCATTAATCTGGTACAAAAAAGTAAATTCAAAACAATACTGAACTCTCAGGAAAATTCAAAATCGAAGTTTGTAATCAAAAGGTAAAATCAAAAGCTCAAACACATCATTGAACGAATGTATAGCAACTGTCATATTCCTGACTTGGTACATTTATCTAAATTTATGTCATATGATATGCACTAATGCCGTCAATGAGAAGTAATAAATTCACACAAAATGTTCCTTATGATAAGTCCACACATTTCTCCGCACCCAGAGGGGGCTTCAGCTGGCACCATAACAATAACATATACAAGTTGTTCATTTGGCAAAATTAAGATAAAAATACATGGTTACATCAAATCCCTTTATGATATCCAAATTATTTTCTTTTTGACATTTTAAATGTGCTCCCTTCCCTAAAGTTAAAGACAATCAAACTTCCATGCAGCCTCAGAATTTCTTTGTATTTGTTGAGATTCCAAAATCAAATTTAATCAAAATTATTATCAATCTTTACTGTGTGTTTGTGTAGGTAATTCAAAGTAAGAAAGAAGTCATTATTGCAGTTAGCTAAATCTTCAAATACAATTAAACAATGCTTAAGTTAAAATTACTGACTAATAAAAGCCTTTCTATAAACAATTGCATTGAATGCCACTATTATAATACTTTGTGTACTATATATATAATATTGCATCTCAGGTATATGACTAGCATCTCTCAACTATTGTATAAAGTATAAAGTGTATCAGACTCAAGTAAATCATATCTTGGCTGATCTAAAATCTTATTGGAATACATAAAAGTGTAAAAATACAAATCGGCAGATTGTGACTGAATAAAAAAAAAAGCCTATTAGCTGTACAAATAAATACTTCTACCATTGTCATGTGACCTTAAAGTTAATAAAATGTGGATAATTGATTGGTGCATTTATGTATATGTGTACTAAATAAATTTACTTGTTCTATTCTTGTCTATCAAATAAACGATTTTATTTTTTTCTATTTAACAAGAGAAATTAAAAAAAAGTCACCTGACTTTGTGAATTCTGAATAAAAAATAATATTTTGTTAATAAATGGGTTAAACTGTCATTTAACGTATAGTTCTAAAAGTCTTGCACACCAAACCGCCATTTTTATCACTCCAAAGTAGTTTTGTAATTAAAATGGGGGTTACACATTTACATGGAGAAATCGATTCCACATCTGTCACTCTTATGAAATTATAATAATTTTACTCTCAGGTATAATTTTCAACATCACCATATTAGGAAATGAAATATCCCATCAATTTACAGTAGACAAAATGTTAACATATAATATATATCAATTAGAATACAAAATACTCTGAAATTGGCATGCAAGTACAAAAGATGAAATTCAAGACTTAAATAAATATTGCACTCTAATAAACACCTCAGACAGTTATATTTTCTTTTTTTAAGAGAATAATTTCAGTTGTTCAAAACAAAAACTATAAACCATTGTTTCATATCTCTTAAAATGGTAAAGACCCCTGATGTTTGATCATAAAACATTGAAAACACCCCATACTGCCCTGCCCTATACTACTAACACTAGCATATTTCATTTAATATGCAAATATTTGAAAAGATTCACATCATTATAAATATGTAAAGCTGTTTTATATATGAATACATAATTTTGTTGAATTTAGAGTCCTTTAGAAAAATTTACAGGAAAGGAAATTTAAGTTTTACCTGCATGGCTTCTACCCAACCTTTTTGTTTTCACAAAACCCTATGCCTAGTTATTTAGGTAAACGGACAGAAAGTCACAGGACAAAAAGTCACAGGACATAAAGTCACAAATTTGATAGGACAAAAAGTCACAGGACAAAAAGTCACAAATAGTTTGTTGACAATTATTTGAATATATAAGAGAAATATCTTGAAACATTTACTTTTTAATACATATATTCATATTAAAGTGTAGGAAATGTGTCATTATACTTGAAAAATGAAGATTTATTTAATTTTAATCATGCAAATGGTATATTTCTTGGCACCATGAAGCCATTTTAGTGCAAAGCCACGTTGACATTTTGTTTTTTTTAACAATTATTTGATCATCTTTGATATTTTTTGGATAAATTTTGTTTACAATGTTGGTTTATATACAATAGTTCAAGAAAAATACAAAAATATTTTTGTAGAAATAAGTGTTTTTTATTCAAAGAAAATATTCAGAAAAAATGAATTGTGACTTTTTGTCCTGTGTCTGTGACTTTTTGTCTGTGACTTTTTGTCCTGTGACTTTCTGTCCTACATTCGTTATTTAGGGCCACTTTCTAAATCCTTTCTCTATTTTAAGTATAACATCATGATCAAGCATTGAATATTCCAAGGCTAAATATCCAAGGTTAAATAAAGTTTAAAGATGTGATCTTCTTTTATACATATACACATACACATTGAAGTACACACTACGTTACCATGTGTACTATTTAGTACAGGTACACACTACACTTTCATTTGCAATGTGAAGGATACATTGTACTGTCCTGTGTCTGTATTTATTACTGAGATATCAAGATGAATATCAGATATCTAGATGATAATTTGATATCTAGATGTAGTTGAAATCACTGGTAGAATATATCTCGATGAATGCTTTGGTCTGCAGAATATTTTTTTCATGATTTATGTGTAGCTGTTCTCACTAGTTAATATTATAACTATTTTACATGGTTTATGGGCACTCCAGTCATTTGTTATCAATCAAAGTCTGTAACTTCAGCACCAAATCTCTTGCCAGCTTAAGTATTTGCTTTGCTTTATGTCTTTCAGCCATTTCTATAAAAATAGAAATATATAAAACATTAATTTATTCACATAATAAAATGTAAAGGTGTAAAATATATATTCAAAATAATAGTGTTTGAGAAATTTATTTTTTCCAATCTTTAATGTTGGACTAGTGAAAGTTTGTTTCTGAAATATATACTGAGACTTTCATGTACTGATTTATTATATGTCAAGTACTGAATAACATGGTATTTTGTTGTAACACAGATAAAGATTGAAAAGGGGAGGACTGAGAACCCAAAAGTAAAGTGTAACCATGTTGTAAAATTTGCTGTTACAAAATGATAGAAATTATTATAAATTAAGGAATGTATCTCCCTCATGCAAAGCTCTGATTCCTTTCACGGATTTGGCTATACTTTTTGGACCTTTTGGATTATAGCTCTTCATCTTTTATATAAGCTTTGGATTTCAAATATTTTGGCCACGAGCATCACTGAAGAAACATGTACAGTGAAACTTCTCAAAACCGGCCGCCCGTCGGACCACGGGATTCGGCCGGTTTTCAGGGGTGGCCGGTTTGTTGAATTTGAAATTAACAAGAGTTACTTCCCTTTAATATACGTGCATTTGTTTTTTTTACCATGTATTGTACCTCAATCATAAAGTTTGTTTTGTTGTGCAAATTTAGCTTTGTATTCTAAATTGATTATGAAATAAATATTAAAACATCATTTGTATCTTTATTATTTTTTATTTTGCAGTAATAACAAATAAAATGCAACTATATAACAAAACAGTTTTAATATCAATATATCATGTTATTGAACTCAGTTGACATACACTTATCATCGGTACCATACGATGATAATACTTTTAATAAGCGTTGACATTTCACTGTACGAGACATTAATAATATCCTTTATATTTTGATATAAGCGTGTATCATTAGATTAAAATAAACAACAATAAATTATCCCGACGATATCTGTTTACGATTTATTTTGAAAGATCAAAGTGATTAATTTCTGTAATTTGTCTAAAAAATATTTTTTAAAATGATCAAATAAAGTAGCCAAGCTAAAACATTTAATGAAAATTAATTATCATCATTGATTAGCGTGGGTGAAGATCACAATCTCTCAACCGATAATTTATTCGGGTATTGATTTGACATTGACAGGTAAACACTACTCAGTGGCCATGCAGGTGTCTAATTGACCGGATTAACTTGTTTGTTTATATAACAGTATTATATGGACTAATGATTACAAATGACAAGGCCGGTTTTATGAGGTGATATTTTATTGATTTTGATTACACAAATACACAAATATCGGCCGGTATCCGGTTTAAAGGGGTGGCCGGTTTTATAAGGTTACCTGACCGTTTATTTACATACACGCCGGCCGGGACTTGTTATTTTGGCCGGTATGAAGGGAGAACCGGTATTAAGAGGGACCGGTTTAGAGAAGTTTCACTGTATTGTCGAAATGCGCATCTGGTGCAAGAAAATTGATACCGTTAATTTTATTACTATCACTGGGTCGATGCCTCTGCTGGTGGACTATTAGTCCCCGAGGGTATCACCAGCCCAGTAGCCAGTACTTCGGTACTGGCATGAAAATACGGATTTTTTTTTTTGTGTTATTAAAATTTGCTGTTACAAAATGATAGAAATTATTATAAATTAAGGAATGTATCTCCCTCATGCAAAGCTCTGATTCCTTTCACGGATTTGGCTTTACTTTTTGGACCTTTTGGATTATAGCTCTTCATCTTTTATATAAGCTTTGGATTTCAAATATTTTGGCCACGAGCATCACTGAAGAGACATGTATTGTCGAAATGCGCATCTGGTGCAAGAAAATTGATACCGTTAATTTTATTGCAAGTTTATATCCAAGTTCCCAGACAGGACCCGTGTTAGTGGTTGTTTTTAGTTATATATTGTTGTTTGTTTTTGTCAGTTAGGATATTGAGTATTGATAACATACCTAAATAAATACTTTGAACTCAATTCATTCAAATTTTAAACAATTCTAGGAGAATATTGGAATGACATACTGTGTAGAAACTTGTCTAAAATTGAAGACAGTATGTTGACCTCGATGAATTTTGTTCCTAATTAGCAAAGTATCTTTTATGAGTTTTTTCTTAAACATGTACATGTTCTTAATTTGATGATGAAGAAATCATGGCAACACAGTGGAGTTTTGCATATAAATATGAAAGAATATACTGTAAACCGACTATCTAGCTTACTATCTATCTAGTCTACTTTGTGGCTATTTATCTTAGTGAATTAACTTTGTTAATGTGTTGATATATTAAAAAAGATCCAAGTTTGACATATTCTAGATGATTTATGTTCCATTATTTTTCCTACTCACTAAAGTTGTCTTAAATAACACAATATATCTATTAAATTAACTCACCATTAAAGAATTTGATTATATCTGTGAAATCCATATTATTATCCAAAATAATATCTCTGTAGAACTCAACGAGAGCAAGGGACATAAACAATACAAAGTGTGGAGAGCTGATATACTTAGCTGCCCATATAGTCTCCCATACTGAGAACACATCATCATACACTAATTCTACAATAAAATTACAGAATCAATTAGCTGTCTATGCATATGTAAAATAAAATCTTATATTCTGCATCATCAATTGCCAACGTTCATTAAAATTACAAACTTAAGCAGCTGTAATTAACAGAAATCCAACAACTAATCATAGAAATTTTTTTCAAAATGAAAAGGTATGAGAATGACAATTCCTAGATCATTATACAGCCTTAATGCACATTTTAATTTTATTACAATTTTTAATATCTATAAATTGGAAGGACCAAATGATTGTCTGTGTGAAACATTCTTTTTCTTATAACAACTGGTAAGATATGATTAGTTCAAGCACTGCACTTTAATAGTAAAGTTTTCATTGTAAAATAAATATGTTTGATAATTAAAAGACTTATTTTGTGATAAAAAAAAACCCTGGTACCTATTATGAATAAAAATCTAGTTATTCATATTTTTTTTAACTATAAACATTTGTTCTGCCTTAAATATTATGATAATTTACTGAATAAATTATTTTTTTATTTATTTGATTACAAATTAAAGAGTTCTTTCATTTCAAAATAGTCTTAAAATATAATAAGTCTTTCTGATGTAGACATACACTTAAATCAAGTAAAATATCACCTGATATAGAATCTTCTACAAAGCAAACATTTGAAATAATACATAAAACATAGAAGTATGTGTATCTTCTAGCATTACCTCTTTTGAAATCAAGAAGAAACCACCGGTAACAGAAATAAAAATGTGTATAGTCTCCATGGTGATGCATGTGCTCAAATAATTCAGAATCAAGGATCTGAAAAAAAAATCATAGAAGAATTAAAAGATTTATTTGGGAAATGCTTGAATAGCATATAAGATTAATTTTTATACAGCTTGATTTTTCTTCTTCATTAGTTACAATTGATTTCCTGTCATTCAAGCATTTATACAACTCATCAATATCACAATGGCTTAAAATACATGTAGGAATGAAGTACTTTTTACAAATATTATCAGTACTAGAATTTTTTTAATGAACAGACACTATTGGGCTACGCCTGCCTACCCGCTGTACATCCACAAAGCAATTACAGATATTTCTTTTGAAAATACGGTTAAAAATTTACTTATCATAAGAGTTTGTAGAGAGATAAATATTCATTTTGTAAAGTCAGTTTATACCTGTATTAAAGATCTCATATTTGCAAAATGTGTATCCATAGCCCCACCATGGGGGAAGTTGGATGACATCCTCTTCATTAGTTCACAAAAACAACTGTAGGCCATGGCCTCTATAAGAGAAGGTCAATATTAATGTTCAATGGCATTGTATATATGTTTAATAGTGTTGTAAGTAAAATAGAGATGAAATAAATTATACACAGTCCTGAAATAAGGTTAATCAGTCACTAACCAGTCACCCTCTCCTGTCATGTAATGCAGTTAATTAATAATTTTCCAAATAGATTTTTTATTAAGATTTTTTTTTACTGGCACTTATACCCACCCAGTAACAAGCTTTTCAATATTGAAGGTAGAAACAATAGTATCCATATGAACTTAATATCACTGTTGCTGTAGTTTTAATTTGAAATATAACAAATGTTAACAACAAAATATCTATTACTGTAAACCAGACTGCTTAATAATATTTCAAAACACCGCAAAATGGAAAGGGTTTATTTAAGTTGCAATAACTTATTTTCCAAATAAACATGTTTAAACTGAATATTTCAAAACAAAGTGAATTCTGTTTTCTATTTCTTTTGAATGTCTAAGTACCAAAGTATCTAACTTTCAATAATTTTCAGATGACAGAAACTCAATAAGTTTTCATGCATAACTTATTTAACATACCATCGTCAAATATGACTAAAAGAGGTGCCACTAGATCACACATTCCCTGTACATAGCCTATGTCTAAATGTTCCCACACATATCTGAAAATAAAGAATTAGAGATCATAAAATACACAGCTCTGTACAAAGCTTATGTTTAAATATTCTCACACATAGAAAGTTGTAAAATTGTATGAGAGGTTTATCTTCTATTAAAGAAACTAAAACACTTGTAAATAACAATATGGTGCAATCCTTTTTTAACCTCAACATGAAATAACACTTTATACACGTGATGCGTCCAACGTACTGTTTTATGGATTTTCAAGACCTAAAATCAGGAAGAAGAATTTTAACTATTTGTTAATTTTTAAAAGCTTTCTAAATTACTTACGTGCACATTACATTGCGGAGTTTATCTAGGTTTGGTATTGTAAAATACCAATAATTTCTGTCACACCTCTGTACATCTTTGTCAATTCTGTGTAGATTTAAAGCTACACTATCCAACATGGCTGGCTGCAACATACAAGACAAAATTATCTCTGGTCAGAAAAATGCTGACTGATTAAATAATTTCTTACAAATGAACCCTTAATAATTCAATAACATATTTTTTGGTGTCTTGCCAAACTTATTAAGCTTTTTCCCTTTTAACTGTTATATTTTAGATGGGTCCAGTCATTACTGGAACTGCCTACCTTTCTAGACACATGCATTTGCATACAGATTTGGTAAAGTTTTTGTTGTTAAACTTTAGTTTTATATGTTCTTTATTATTTTGTAAACCGTTCCTTTTTTGTTTCTTTTGGCTGTGTAAGATTTTGTTCTTCAATTTATGGTTAATAATTGCCTCCTTGGAATCTTTTTTTTAATGAAAAAAAGAGATGCAAATTAAATGTCAATGAGACAACAACACAACTTACTAAAATACCCATCTTTCAGTCAACATATATCTGCAATGATGGACAAGCATCCACACATCAAGACTACAAGACAAGATCTTATTTGCCCCACCCCCAAAAGTTACCAATGCTATATTTGTTATTTTTTTTATACTTACTGAATATACTCCCCCATGGGAGGCTGGTGAAGCAGGTGAGATCAGACTTTCTCTGGATGTTGATAACTTTCTCATGTGGTCTAAAAATCAGATTTTTTTCAAATGAGATTGAGCAAGTACAAATAATTTACAAAAAGCAATTATATTGATGCAATTGCTCATATTTGAAATGCTATACGAAATGTATACAATATTTGAAATGCTATACGAAATATATACAATATTTGAAATGCTATACGAAATGTATACAATATTTGAAATGCTATACGAAATGTATACAATATTTGAAACAAAACTTTTTATATGTGTAGATAAGATAAATCTTTGTTCAAATTATACAGTTGGAAATGTATGTTTACACGTGTTGTAAACTTTACATCTCCAACAAAAATCTTAAAATGGTTAAGTAACACTTAAAAAATGTGTAAACTTGTATCACATTTAGTAGTTGTATAAGGAAACCTACACAAGATATTTATGTATACCTACCAGTCTAGTTACAATCCCAGTAACCTTAAGACCTTAATTATAAACTTACAATCCCCTCAACCTTGTAAACATATCTAGGAAAAATGACTATCCCATGAATGGTAGCTTGTTTGATACAGTAAAAACTATATTCAAACAAATGGAGAATGTGTTGATTGGCCACAGATGCCCCTGCTTGTAAATATACATGAGCCAATGATCTACATGTATTCTACATGTGTATAAATTTAATAACATTTGGTTGACAAACTGAAGTTAGAAAATAGAAACGAAAAATTCAGTAATTTTTATGATTATAAAGGGGCATTATGATTACTCATGTAAGATTAATGTGACACCACTCAATTTAGAACTTGATTTGTGTTTCCTAGTTCTGAGCATTGTCTATAAGTTTTATAACATTTGTTTTAGTCAAACTAAAGTTAGAGAAGAGAGACTACATTTGGGGACATATGCCAATGGACAGACTGGACAGACACGACCTCACACTTAAAGCTCCCTTCACCTAGTGGGAAGGGGATACACATTTCACAACCTGTTAACACTCCCTCAAGAAGCCTTTCAAACATTGTCAGATAAACACATTGTTTACAATAGAATGTGCCTTAACCATGCCTTGAATAAATAAAAATGTGTATGAACACATCTCTGAGTTATAAACATAGGAAATAGAGTTATCAAATTGCATGAAAAAAATGAAAGTAGAAAACAGGAGTAATGTTTAACCACTCAACAGTTTTATCATTACCTGAGTCTCCCTCAATTGTCTTTGCACTTTCCACTGTCAATAAAGATTCTCTACGACTGTCATCATCTTCCTCTTTGTCCTCCTCGTCATCATCCTCAGCCTCATCATCTGACTCTCCACCATCCTCCTCATCAGCCTCGGCACTGTCGGCAGAACATGATAACTTTGGTGTTACATATGACCGATCTATACTACCATCCTGGTCTAACTTTGAAATGTCTGTTCCTTCTGAGTCTCCAGCAGAATCAAGCTTGCTACGTTCCTGAGAACTTTGTCTTGCTATAGAATCACCCAGTCCATCGTCTGGACTATCAGAAAACGATGAAATGACATAATCTCTTTTTTCCAATAAAAATTCTTTAGTCTGTTTCATTTTATCTATCACCTGATCTTGAAGTGGAAGATCCATGCTTTGTTTTCGGTCCGGGGTTGGTGTACAGGTTGTACCAGTAGCTGAACTCTCTTCAGGGACCGTCTCAGGATGTGAAAAGTCTTCCCATTCATCAAAGCTTTGAGATTCAAACACATCATTACTTAAACTGGAATCTTTTCTCACAAGAGGAATTTGCCCATCAGTGCTCTCAGAAGACATTTTTTGTAGATTAGCCGCCATGATTTCTTTTTCTCTTTGTCGGACAATGGCTTCTACAGCTAACCATTCGGACATTGTCTTTTCATACAACCATCTCATTTGCTTATCAACCTTGACCCTATCTTCTGGAGTACTAGAGAAAGCATAGTGTCCCAACAAGTATGGCCACACCTGTAATTTAAAGTTGACTTGATCATATTCATGAACTTGCCTATCCAAAAAGGAAGGAGTTTTCTAATGATAACTGTTTATCATATGTTTATCATATGTTTAGTTTGCCACTTACAGAACATGCCCAATTTTGAAGTTGACAGAAATCTTTTGTTATTTTTGTGATTTTTTTCTCTCATTTTTTTAGACTCTAGTTGACTAATTAGATCATGACATATGTACAATTGTCTTTATTTGCAGACTCAATTTAACCTCTAGAAGTCTTTGGCATATATACCTCATATCTCTTTTTATTCATAAATATAGACCTGTCAGTCTTTACTTAAAAGGAGTAGGGGTGTTAAGCTTTCTTTTAGGCTTTGAATATTTAGTCCTTTATTTCAAGAAGAAAACATTTTCAAGCAATGCATAAATATGTGACAAAGTGAAATACAGTTTTTGTTTAGTTTATCTTAAAAAGCATAGACTTTTAAACCCAACAGGCATGAAAATAAATTAATCCACAATTATTAACATTATTAAAGGACATAAATTTCAATAACTTTTCTGACCTGCATATAAAAGTCTGTCGAACCCTGTAGCATTTCTATAAAATCTCATGATTAAAGTCAATCATACGGAGACGGATTAATATAAGCACTTCTGGATCCTATTTGTGTATGTGTTTATAATCATACTTGAATTATCAGTGGCGGATCCAGGGGGGGGGGGGGTTCCGGGGGTGCGCACCCCCCCCTTTATTTTTGCCGATCAATGCATTTGTATCGGGACATATGTTTTGCACCCCCCCCTTTGCCCTGGGTGCCCTGGGTTAGCACCCCCCCTTTCGAAAATTCCTGCATCCGCCCCTGATTATTCATAATAAAATATTGTTTACACCCAAGTCAATCATAAGGTATACTTAAATGTTCATGACTTTTTTATCAGTATTTTCGTAATCTTATCAAAATCTGTATGTATGTCATGGTATTAATTTTTGTAAACTTTCTATGAAATTATATGTGAAAAAGTGAACCTACCTGTTTTCTTATTTCATGTTGTACACCACCATAATACACCAGTCTGTGAATTTCTTGTTCATCTGTAATCTAAGGAAAATATATTTTGATATAAATATTTTGTTAATGACTTGAAGTTTAGAATTTATTCAAAAATGAAATAATAACTGTTGCTTGGTGAAAATACCTCAAAACAAGGAAATAATTCTTTAAAAACTTCAAAAGAAAAGTTATTTGAAATAAATATAAAAAAAATCTAGATGAGTAAGTTTATTTAAAAAAAATCTTCTTTTTATTCCCAGACTTTTAATTAATCAAAGAGCTGAAGAGCTCTGAGGGAAAAGACGGCCATTGTTTCAACTTTTAGGGGTATCTTTTGATAGTCTACATACAAAGAATGAGCAAAAGAACAGCTAGAACATATAGAAAGGCTGACAATAATGAAACTAATTGTTGTTTATTGTTATTTCATTTCCTTAGTCAAGAATTCGTCATAGAGACAATTTGGACCAATGAGATCTGCACCTTCTAAATCAAAACATTTGATAAAAGTTGGGAGTTAATTATCTAAAATTCAATTGAATTTAACAACTACTACAATATATTTTAGAATTTTAATTATGTACAACTGAACGGCAGGCTAAGACCATACTCAATTTTTTGTGACAGTATTCTCAAGAAAGTGAGGACTGAAAAATCTATTCAGTTTTAATTTTCCATTGATAAAGTTCCCAGTTACAACTCTCATCACAGGGATACATGTACTTATAAAATCAAATATGATTGATATAAGCTGTGTGAAGTTTGTTTCCAGATCCCACATTTTGATATATCTGTAAAACTCATGAATAAATAGCTTTAAACTACAAAAAGCAATATTTAAAAAAAAAAATGACCACTACAATAATTATCATATGTTGGTATGCAAAATAATTTTTTAATTGATGACTACTTATCATATATATACTTAATGTGACATTTTTAGTGTTCAGATACATTAACTTTCATTTTAGTGGGTAATTACTCATCAATTGAGGTGCTCCTTAATTGAAGAAAGATTCTAAAAACATAACTTTACAGAAGAATGAAAACTGCAGTTGCTCTCCCCAATCTCAATAGGTATAAACTACGAAAAGCAACATTTTATTTTTTTTAATTTTTTTTTAAACCATTTCAATAATTATGTTGGTACACAAAATTTTTTTTATATAGAAGACTACTTATCATATACTAAATGTCACATTTTAAGTGTTCAGAAACATTTACTTTGATTTTAGTGTATAATTACTCATCAATTGAGGTGCTCCTGAATTGGAGGAAGATTCTAAAAACAGAACTTTACAGAAACAATGAAAACTGCTGTTTCTCTCCCCAATCTCATGTATCCCCATTGACATTGTTTACCGCGAAAGTTGACCTACAAATTATCTTATTATAGCCTCAGATTAAAGCATTGCATGTTGGTGTGTGAATCATCTACACTACAGCAAACATCATTAGATTTACATTTAACAAATACGGATTTTAAATTAGTACAAGTACACACCCGTGATATCGCGAGTCCGTGACTGAATTAAAGTATATAACTATGCCTAAGCCTTATTTTAGTAATTGGTATTGCCATCTGATAAAGTCATGTCGATTATAAGATACACAGTTTTCTCTGCTTTCAAATCTTTCTGTTTGAACCCGTCGACCTGGAACTTATCAGTTATTGGAAATATTAATTATTTGGAAAACAAAAGGTCCAGGCTATCAGGAATGGGGTATTTTTTAATCAACAGCATTGTCCTATATTAGTTATCTTAGAAAGTCTTGCTGATTGCTGAATGAAGCTACAATAGGGAAAAATTTGACAATGATTGAATTTAGTAGTGTCAGCCCTTTGATTATGACTCGTGTATATAGCAAAATCCTAAATACACCGTTTTGTGGTGCGCCTGTCAAATGCGGAACGTACAGATAAGGTAATAGCTAACAGGTGAATATACTATTGGTATCGGTATCGGATTAGACCCGGAACTTGTTAATTATTGGCAATATTAATTATGTGGAAAACAAAAGGGTCTGGAGTGGTGTAATTCTTAATCTACACCATTGTCCTATATTAGTTATATATAGAGTTGATTTCTTTGATTTGTCGTTTTTACCCGATGACGGCTGACAAATTAGACCTCATAATTTTAGTATTAAAGATACAAATATACTGTGAATGATTTTTATAATGAATAAAAGATACCCCTGTGTAGTGTGGCATTCCAACAATGATGTCACTAGGTTAGATATATTTAGAATATTTCGTAAGACTGTAAAAGAAACGTATATAGTGTAAGGGAAAGCTCAATATACGATAACTTCACGAGAAACAGAAGGGAAATGTGTAAAAAATGTATTTAAAGTCGATCTGTTCTCCTTGTCATCAATTTCAGTATGACATTTTGAGTGGGTTTCCAAACTATCAAAACAAAATGATTGACGTGAGGGAATGATACTCTGGCCAACCCCATTAGGGAATTGACGGCTTGAAGCCGTCTTTCCCCAAAAACAAAATCTTTAGTAAAATTGGAGATTGTTGAACATTATATATAATTACTGTAAGTTCAGAAATCATTGCATGTATTTAATATTACTAACTTGGAAGAATTGTAAAATTAAAGGATTGTTATACATGTAGTGATTTCAGGAAAATCTGCAAACAGATATATGTTTCAGATATCGAAATGCCAGGTCTTGTTATTGCCATAATCAATCAATTCAAATTGTTTGCACTTATAAAAACCTAGCAGTTATTTACAGTTTTTAAAAAAATCAAAAGGAAAGAATGCATTAGTGATTGTTTTCTGTTTTTTGGTCAACTTTTATTCATTGTACATCACAACTTCTTAGAAAGTTGCTTATTAATGTTTGACTCCTGACTTTTTGACTTTATTATGTGGGAACTGAAGCTACTTATTATATTAGGAAGTTCCTATCATCAGCTTTCAACTTATTTTCCTGAATTGTTAAGTTTTAAATTTAATCAAACATTAGAGTTAAAGTATGAAAATAAAATAATATTTTGTTTGTATATCTTTACATCATCTGTATTAATAAAATGTACAACAGAAAGACAAATTTAAATCTATCCATGGATTTCTTTATCCTCCCTTTACTAGAAAAAACTTTAAAAACAACTTTGTTTTTCATTCAAAGGGAGACTACTCAAATTCAATGTTCTTACTGTGCCATCTTTCTGTAATTCATTCCACTTCTGTTCTGACAGTCCACAAGAGCCATCGTAAGGTTTATCTGCTGGGACTATTTTATGGAGGACCAGTCCAGACAGATGAGTTCTCACTGTCTTTAAATGTCTACAGTGTGCTAACCCTAATAAAAACAAATTGGAAAGTCAAGTCAAGTCACAATATTTTCATGAAGCAAGTTACAAAGCAGCCACAATAAAGAATATATTTGGGCCTTTTTGTCACAAAATACACAACCAGATTTTTGTCCAATTTCAAATTGTTTTTTTACTATTTGCCTTTTCAGAATCTAAAGAACTCTGGGTAATCACATTGTTTGTACACCAAAATGAAAATAACATCCTGTCATTGGTGGAATTTCAATTGTTTAGAACGTTTTTAACCAATCACAACTTTTGGTGTACGCTTTTGAATATATAATCCCGAATGAAGTAAGTTCATGCAGGAATCAATTTGAATGCTGATACTGCAATGTATAAACTTTAAAATATATGCCAAAACTAATCATCTGCCACTGTATAACAAATTAGCATAAAAATCTTTAAACATTCATTTGAAAGATTATTGTTTCTATTTTAAAAAAATATCTAAATACAAGGATATGTGCCAATATATTTGTGTTGCTAAAAATATCACAATTCCATGTTCTGTAAACTGCAACATCTGATTCAAAATTTAAATATTTTAGAGTCCACATCTTAAAACACAAGTGCACTAATTTTCTAGTTGATTAAACTATCTTTATCCAAAACTTTAACCTGATACAGATTGAATGAACAGACAGAGAGAGTTACAGCAGAAAACAATATGGCTGACACATAATTAGAGCATGACGTAATGTTAAACCTACATCCATAGAATGCCCTAGAGATAATCTGTTTCCTCATGGTATCACACAACTGTTTGATTGTTGCTCTGAAAATAACAAAATTATTGGTACTTGTTATATATAACTAATTTAATTTTTAAAAAATCAGCATATTTAGTTTCTGTAGCGTAAATTCATAATTCTTGTTTATGGATTCTTCTAAATTAACTGTAATGTACCTATATAGGATAATTTGATTTGTTATTACCAGTTTAAAAGTTTCTGATTAATATATACCCAAACTGTTTCTTATTGTGGTTCACCATATCACAAATGTTTTAAAGCTCCTACTATCTTTACAAACATAATATCATATAGTATTCATACCTGTGGCTGGCCACTGCCCCTTGATGATATACTAATATATGTATAATATTTAAACCTGATTTTGATAATTTGATAGCTATTTTCATGAATTTCTTTTATTAGAAGAAATTTGTTCATATTCCATTATTTGCTGTTTTTTTTAAATATGCACAATCATATGTATTTTCTAACCTATCTACCTATTTACCAGAACCTATTTACCTTATTGACCCTTCAAGAAACAGCTTGATCCTCTGTTTACTTTATTAAACCTGTATATTTTTGCTAAGGTCTTAGCAGAAGCATTATGGGAATAAATTTTTAATATTTGACTATATGTCTGTAATTCAGTGGTTGTTGATTATTTCTGTTTATCATACTTTTTTTAATTGCTTACATTGTACGAATTGATTTTTACATTTTTAATTTCAAGGCCTTTTATAGCTTGCTTTGCAGTACTGGTTTTGCTCATAGTTGAAGACTGTACAGTGATCCATGAGTGCCAACCTTATATACCATTTGGTCACTGGTGTAGCCTTGTCCAATTGGCAATCATACCACAGCTTCTAATGTTTATATTAACCATCTCAATTGGTACTTGGTAAATTTAAACAGATAGATTCATGTTCAGGAAGGATATCGGCATAAAAAATCTTTAGACATCTTTGGTTTTCCAAATACCTCTCCTGAACAAGATGTATTTGTTTAGCATCATATACTGTTTATTCCTGCCCTTGGTCCTTGTTCTAAGATCTCATATACATAAATTTCACCCACATTTCTAACTGTAATTTGTTCCTGTTTTTTGATAAGATTTATTTATATAAATGTCACATACTGTTTGTACCTGTGGTTGGCCCCTGTCTTTTGATGATTAGATATATTTATATAAATGTCACATACTGTTTGTACCTGTGGTTGGCCCCTGTCTTTTGATGATTAGATATATTTATATAAATGTCACATACTGTTTGTACCTGTGGTTGGCCCCTGTCTTAAGACAAGTGTTGTTCTGTATTTCCTGAGATCGAGCGTATGTCTGTACTGTCTGTATCATAGGACTGGGAAGTCTGGGTATTTTACTGGCCCAGGAAAAGTTGTCTCCCTTGATTTTGGCTTTTGGGTCCATCATTTCTGGAGCTGAAAAATTATAAAATATAAATTATAAAACTAATGGAATATTGTTTTTAATTTATTACAGAGAAAATTGCCTATATATGCATAATGAGTGCAAGACACCCCTTACTATTGTTTATTGAAATTTTAACCTTGAAATTCTGACAACACTGTAACAACAAATCTAATAAACAGCTGCGCCATGAGCGCATGATACACCCGTCGTTTTGTGTGGAAGTTTTATGCAATAATCATAAACAGTTTCTGAGAAAGTTTTAAGCAATAACCATATATTGTTTTTAAGATACGGGGGGACATGTGAAACCCCCCCCCCCCCCTCTTCTTTTTTTACAAAAACTAAAGATCACTAAAATAAAATTGTAAATCAAAACCATAAAGTATACAGATCTTTAGATTAATATAGCAAAGAAGTGTGTAAAATTAAGCAATAATCATGAATTGTTTTTGAGATACAGCGCGACATGAAAAAAAACTCTCCCCTTTTTTACAAAATACTCAATAACTCAAAAATGAAATTTTGAATCATCACCAAAAACTATAGAGATCTTTAGATTAATATAACAAAGAAGTGTGTAAAGTTTTAAGCAATAATCATAAATCGTTTTTGAGATACGGTGCGACATGTAAAAAACCCCTCTCACTTTTTTTACAAAATACTCAATATCTCAAAAATGTAATTTTGAATCATCACCAAAAAGTATACAGATCTTAAGTTTAATATAACTTAGAAGAGTGTAAAGTTTAAGCAATAATCAAAAATTGGTTTTGAGATACGGTGCAACATGTGAAAAAAAACACCCACCTCAGGCTGTTTTAGTTACAAAGTGCCGTAACTTAAAAAGTTTTAATCTAATTTTCATCAAAAAGTATACAGATCATTTGACCATCATAAGAAACAACTATATCAACTTTCATGAAATTTGGATAAGTTGTTCTCACATTATGGTGCGACATGTTCACGCCCGACAGACAGACGGACAGACGACGGACGCCGGACAATTGTATACCATAATACGTCCTTTCAAAATTTTTATGGGCTTATTAAAATCCTCAAAATTCTATAATTTTATAAACAGTACTATATTGTAGAGAGATTATAATTTTCACAATTTCCATGGCCAATACAATAGAATTACTAAAAAAGTAAAACAAAATTATTAGATTCCAAGACAAATTCAAAAGGGTGAAGTTGCTAAAAACTGACTAAAACAAATGTTATCATCAATGGAACAGATGAAAAACAACTAAATTATGATTTTCCTAAAAGATCAACAGGATATCAAGGGATATCTTAATTACAAAACTACTGAAAACAAGTGAAACTGCGAGCTACTGCTCACTGATGATACCCCCGCCGCAAGTGGATAATATTAATAGTGTAAAAATATGCAAGTGTTCGGTAAACAGGAAGTTGTCGAGTGATGAATCTGAAAACGCATCACACGGTATAGCTGACCTATAAAAATCCTGAAACCAAATTTCAGAAATCCTTGTATTGTAGTTCCTGAGAAAAATGTGACGAAAATTTTTAACTTGGTTATCATGTGTAAAATCATACAAGTGTTCGGTAAACAGGAAGTTGTCGAGTGATGAATCTGAAAACGCATCACACGGTATAGCTGACCTATAAAAATCCTGAAACCAAATTTCAGAAATCCTTGTATTGTAGTTCCTGAGAAAAATGTGACGAAAATTTTCAACTTGGCTATCATGTGTAAAATCATACAAGTGTTCGGTAAACAGGAAGTTGTCGAGTGATGAATCTGAACATGTATCACACGGTATAGCTGACTTATATAAATCCTGAAACCAAATTTCAGAAATCCTTGTATTGTAGTTCCTGAGAAAAATGTGACGAAAATTTTCAACTTGGTTATCATGTGTAAAATCATACAAGTGTTCGGTAAACAGGAAGCTGTCGAGTGATGAATCTGAAAACCCATCACACGGTTTAGCTGATTTATATAAATCCTGAAACCAAATTTCAGAAATCCTTGTATTGTAGTTCCTGAGAAAAATGTGACGAAAATTTTCAACTTGGCTATCATGTGTAAAATCAGACAAGTGTTCGGTAAACAGGAAGTTGTCAAGTGATGAATCTGAAAACGCATCACACAGTATGGCTGACATATATAAATGTTGATACCAAATTACAGAAAGGGTGGATGTGTAGTTCCTGAGAAAAATGTGACGAAAGTTTCATGGGACGGACGGACTGACTGACGGACGGACTGATGGACAGACAGAGGTAAAACAGTATACCCCCCCTTTTTTAAAGCGGGGGTATAATAATTAACCTGCCTCAAAACTATCCCACTTAATACAAGTTATGAAATATAAACCTACGTATAATATCAGGTCTGAACGTAGTAATGATCCTGAACACATAATCGGTAGCCTCATCATCATCTGTAGAACTGGTACTACTGGTACTCCCTGTACTGCCACCCCTGTCTGACTGTACAATGTTTGACAGACGACTGCCTTTACGCTTTAATTTA